>NW_027275836.1:0-49598 GCF_030028105.1 Mobula birostris
ATAATCCCGCCCCACCCACACTCACGGAACATACAGATCAACCGACCTAACCCACACACACAGAACATACAGATAAACCAACCCAACCCACACACACAGAGCATACAGAGCACCCCACCCAAACCACACACACAGAACATACAGATCACCCCCGCCCAACCCACACACACAGAACATACAGATCACCTCACCCAACCCACACACACGGAAAATACAGAACACCCCCTGCCCAACCCACACACACGGAACATACAGATCACCACGCCCAACCCACACACACAGAACATACAGATCACCACGCCCAATCCACACGCACAGAACATACAGATCACCCCACTCAACCCACACACACAGAACATACAAATCACCACACCCAACCCACAGACACGGAACATATAGATCACCCCGCCCAACCCACACACACAGAACATACAGATAACCCTGCCTAACCCACACACACGGAACATACAGATCACCCAAGCCCCAGGCAGACACACAGAACATACAAATCACCATGCCCACCCTACACACACAGAACATACAGAGCACCAGACTCAACCCACACACACAGAACATACAGATCATCCCGCCCAACACACACACACAGAACCTACAAATTATCCCGCCCCACCCACACTCACAGAACATACAGATCAATCGACCTAACCCACACACACAGAACATACAGATAAACCAACCCAACCCACACACACAGAGCATACAGAGCACCCCACCCAAACCACACACACAGAACATACAGATCACCCCCGCCCCACGCACAAATACAGAACATACAGATCACCTCGACCAATCCACACACACAGAACATACAGATCACCCCACCCAACCCACACAAACGGAGCATACAGATCACACCCGCCGCACCCACACACACAGAGCATACAGATCACCCCGCCCAACCCACACACACAGAACATACAGATCACCTCATCCAACCCACACACACGGAAAATACAGATCACCCCGCCCAACCAACACACACGGAACATACAGATCACCACGCCCAACCCACACACACGGAACATACAGATCACCCCACTCAACCCACACACACAGAACATACAAATCACCACACCCAACCCACAGACACGGAACATATAGATCACCCCGCCCAACCCACACACACAGAACATACAGATCTCCCCGCCCAACCCACACACACGGAAACTACAGATCACCCCACAAAACCCACACACACATAACATACAGATCACCCCACGCAACAAACACACACAGTACATACAGATCACCCCACCTAACTCACAAACACAGAACATACAGATCACCCCCACCCCACCCACACACACAGAACATACAGATCACCGCCGTCCCACCCACACACACAGAACATACAGGTCACCCCGCCCAACCCACACACACGTAACATACAGATCACACCGCCCAACCCACCCACACTGAACATACTGATCACCCTGCCCAACCCACACACACAGAACATACAGATCACCCCGCCCCAACCCACACAGACGGATCATAAAGACCACCCTGCCCAAACCACAGACACAGAACATACAGATCACCCCGCCCAACCCACACGCACAGAACATACAGATCACCCCACCCAAACCACACACACAGAACATACAAATCACCCCCTGCCCACACACACAGAACATACAGATAACCCTGCCTAACCCACACACACGGAACTTACAGATCACCCAAGCCCCAGCCAGACACACAGAACATACAGATCACCCCGCCCAACCCACACACGGAACATACAGATCACCCCGCCCAACCCACACACACGGAACATACAGATCACCACGCCCAACCCACACACACAGAACATACAGATCACCCCGCCCAACCCACACACACGGAACATACAGATCACCATGCCCAATCCACACGCACAGAACATACAGATCAGCCCACTCAACCCACACACACAGAACATACAGATCACCACACCCAACCCACAGACACGGAACATATAGATCACCCCGCCCAACCCACACACACAGAACATACAGATCTCCCAGCCCAACCCACACACATGGAACGTACAGATCTCCCCGCCCACCCCACACACATGGAACATACATATCCCCGCCCAACCCACACATACGGATCATACAGACCACCCCGCCCAATCCACACACACGGAACATAAAGACCACCCCGCCCAAGTCACAAACAGAGTACATACAGATCACCCCTCACAACCCACACACACAGAACATACAGATCACCCCACGCAAACCACACACAGAGAACATACAGATCATCCCCTGCCCACACACACCGAACATACAGATCACCCCCGCCTCAGCCACACACACAGAAAATACAGATCACCCCGCCCAACCCACACTCAGAATGTACAGATCACCCCACCCAACCTACGTATACAGAACATACAGATCACCCCGCCCAACCCACACTGACAGAACATACAGATCTCACCGCCCAACCCACACACACGGAACATACAAATCACCCCGCCCAACCCACACACACGGAACATACAGATCACCACGCCCAACCCACACTCACGGAACATACAGATCACCCGACCCAACCCACACACACAGAACATACAGATAACCCAGCCCAAACCACACACACAGAACATACAGATCACCTCGCCCAACCCACACACATGAAAGATACTGATCACCCCTTGCCCAACCCACACACACGGAACATACAGATCACCCCGCTCAACCCACACACACAGAACATACAGATCTGCCCACCCAACCCACACATACGGAACATACAGATCACCACGCCAACCTACCTACACGGCACATATAGATCACCCCCTGCCCACACACACAGAACATACAGATAACCCTGCCTAACCCACACACACGGAACATACAGATCACCCAAGCCCCAGCCAGACATACAGAACATACAGATCATCCCGCCCAACACACACAGAACATACAGAGCACCAGACTCAACCCACACACACGGAACATACAGATCACCACGTCCAATCCACACGCACAGAACATACAGATCACCCCACTCAACCCACACACACAGAACATACAAATCACCACACCCAACCCACAGACACGGAACATATAGATCACCCCGCCCAACCCACACACACAGAACACACAGATCTCCCAGCCCAACCCACACACATGGAACGTACAGATCTCCCCGCCCACCCCACACACATGGAACATACATATCCCCGCCCAACCCACACATACGGATCATACAGACCACCCCGCCCAACCCGCACACACGAAACATAAAGTCCACCCCGCCCAAGTCACAAACAGAGAACATACAGATCACCCCGCCCAACCCACACACACGGAAACTACAGATCACCCCACAAAACCCACACACACATAACATACAGATCACCCCACGCAACAAACACACACAGTACATACAGATCACCCCACCTAACTCACAAACACAGAACACACAGATCACCCCCACCCCACCCACACACACAGAACATACAGATCACCGCCGTCCCACCCACACACACAGAACATACAGGTCACCCCGCCCAACCCACACACACGTAACATACAGATCACACCGCCCAACCCACCCACACTGAACATACTGATCACCCTGCCCAACCCACACACACAGAACATACAGATCACCCCACCCAAACCACACACACAGAACATACAGATAACCCTGCCTAACCCACACACACGGAACATACAGATCACCCAAGTCCCAGCCAGACACACAGAACATACAGATCACCCCGCCCAACCCACACACGGAACATACAGATCACCCCGCCCAACCCACACACACAGAAAATACAGATCACCCCACCCAAACCACACACACAGAACATACAAATCACCCCCTGCCCACACACACAGAACATACAGGTAACCCTGCCTAACCCACACACACGGAACATACAGATCACCCAAGCCCCAGCCAGACACACAGAACATACAAATCACCATGCCCACCCTACACACACAGAACATACAGAGCACCAGACTCAACCCACACACACAGAACATACAGATCATCCCCACCCCACGCACACATACAGAACATACAAATAATCCCGCCCAACCCACACTCACGGAACATACAGATCACCCATTCCAACCCACACACAGGGAACATACAGATCACCCCGTCCAACCCACACACATGGAACATACAGTTCAGCCCCTGCCCACACACACAGAACATACAGATCATCCCGCCCAACCCACATACACGGAACATACAGATCACCCTGCCCAATCCACACACACGGAATATACAGATCACCCCACCCAACCCACACACACCGAACATACAGATCACCCCACCTAACCCACACACACGGAACATACAGATCACCCCGCCCAACCCAAACACACAGAATATACAGATCACACCGCCTAACCCACACAAGGAACATACAGATTAACACCCCCACCCCCCCAACCCACACACACGGAAAATACAGATCACCCCCTGCCCAACCCAGACACACAGAACATACAGATCACCCCGCTCAACCCACACACACGAAACATACAGATCACCCCACCGACCCACACACACGGAACATACAGATCACCACGCCCAACCCACACACACAGAACATACAGATCACCCCATCCAACCCACACACACAGAACATACAGATCACCCCGCCCAACCCACACACACGGAACATACTAATCATCCCGTCCAACCCACCACACGGAACATACAGATCATCCCGCCCAACACACACACACAGAACCTACAAATAATCCCGCCCAACCCACACTCAGGGAACATATAGATCAACCGACCTAACCCACACACACAGAACATACAGATAACCCATCCCAACCCACACACACAGAGCATACAGAGCACCCCACCCAAACCACACACACGGAACATACAAATCACCCTGCCCAATCCACACACACGGAACATACAGATCACCCTGCCCAAACCACACACACGGAACATACAGATCACCCCGCCCAACCTACACACACGGAACATACAGATCACCTCAGCCAGCCCACACAACGGACAGTACAGAACACCTCCAGCCCAACCCACACACACGGAACATACAGATCACCCCACCCAACCCACACACACAGAACATACAGATCTCCCGGCCCAATCCACAAACACAACGAACATACAGATCACCCCACCCAACCCACACACACGGAACATACAGATCACCCCGCCCAACCCAAACATACAGAACATACAGATCACACCGCCTAACCCACACACGGAACATACAGATTAACCCCCCCCCCCCAACCCACACACACGGAAAATACAGATAACCCCCTGCCCAACCCAGACACACAGAACATACAGATCACCTCGCCCAACCCACACACACGGAAAATACTGATCACCCCCTGCCCATCCACACCCACGGAACATACAGATCACCACGCCCAACGCACAGACACAGAGCATACAGATCACCCCGCTCAACCCACACACACAGAACATACAGATCTCCCAGCTCACCCACACACACGGAACATACAGATCACCACGCCCAACCCACACACACGGAACATACAGATCACCACGCCCAACCTACCTACATGGCACATACAGATCACCCCCTCCCCACACACACAGAACATACAGATCACCCCACCCAACCCACACACACAGAACATACTGATCACCAGACCCAACCAACCTACATGGAACATACAGATCACTCCGCCCAACCCACACAGACGGTTCATAAAGACCACCTCGCCTAAGCTACAAACACAGAACATACAGATCACCCCACACAACCCACACACAGAACATACAGATCACCTCACCCAAACCACACACACAGAACATACAGATAACCCCGCCTAATCCACACACAGGGAACATACAGATCACCCCCGCCCCAGCCACACACACAGAACATACAGAACAACCCGCCTAACCCACACACACGGAACATACAGATCACCCCCGGTCCCATCCCCACACACGGAACATACAGATCACCCCACCCAAGACACACACACACAACCTACAGTTCACCCCACCCAAACCACACACAGAGTGCATACAGATCACAACGCCCAACCCACACACACAGAACACACAGATCCCCCAGTTCAACCCACGCACACCGAACATACAGATCACCCCACCAAACCCACAAACACGGAACATACAGATCACCCATTCCAACCCAAACACACAGAATATACAGATCACCCCGCCCAACCCAAACACACGGAACATACAGATCACCCCCACCACATCCCACACACACGGAAAATACAGACCACCCAGTCCAACCCACACACACAGAACATACAGATCACCCACTACCCACACACACAGAGCATACAGATCACCCCGCCCAACCCACACACACAGAATACAGAGATCACCCCACCCAACCCACACACATAGAACATACAGATCACCCCACCCAACCCACACACATGGAACATACAGATCACCCCACCCAACCCAAACACACGGAACATACAGATCACCCCACCCAACCCACACACATGGAACATACAGATCACACCACCCAAACTACACACACGAAACATACAGATCACCCCACCCAAACCACACAAACGGAACATACAAATGATCCCGCCCAACCCACGCACACGGAACATACAGATCAACACGCCCTACCCACACGCACAGAACATACAGATCACCTCACCCGGCTCAACCCACACACACAGAACATACAGATCACCCCGACCAACCTACATACACACAAAATACAGATCACTCCGCCTGGCCGACACACACAGAACATACAGATTACCCCACCCAACCCACACACAGAGAGCATACAGATCACCCCACCCAACCCACACACATGGAACATACAGATCACCCCGCTCAACCCACACACAGGGAACATACAGATCACCTCACCCAACGCACACACACGGAGCATACAGATCACCCCGCCCAACCCAACACACAGAACATACAGATCACACCGCCTAACCCACACACGGATCATATAGATCACCATGCCCAACCCACACACACGGAGCATACAGATCACCCCGCCCAACCCACACAGACAGCATATATAGATCACCCCGCCCAACCCCACACACATGGAACATACAGATCACCCCGCCCAAACCACACACATGGAACATACAGATCTCCCCGCCCAACCCACACACACACAACATACAGATCTCCCCGCCCAACCCACACACACAGAACATACAGATCACCCCACCCAAACCACACTCACGGAGCATAAAAATCATCCCTCCCAACCCACGCACACGGAACATACAGATCACCCCGCCCAACCCACACACATGGAACATACAGATCACCACACCCAACCTACACACACGGAACATACAGATCACCCCGCCCAACCCACACGCACAGAACGTACAGATCACCCCACCCAACCTACACACACGTAACATACAGATCACCCGGCCCAACCCACACTGACAGCATATATAGATCATCCCGCCCAACGCACACCCATGGAGCATACAGATCACCCTGCCTAACGCCCACACATGAAATATACAGATCAGCCCGCCCGTCTCACACACACGGAACATACAGATCACCCACCCCAACCTTCACACACGGAACATGCAGGTCACCCCACCCAACCCACACACACGGAACTTACAGATCAACCCACCCAACCCACACACACAGAACATACAGATCACCACACCCAAACCACACGCACAGATCATAGAGATCATCCCGCCCAACCCACACACACGGAACATACAGATCACCCCACCCAAACCACACACATGGAACATACAGATCTCCCCGCCCAACCCACACACACACAACATACAGATCTCCCCGCCCAACCCACACACACAGAACATACAGATCACCCCACCAAACCACACTCACGGAGCATAAAAATCATCCCTCCCAACCCACGCACACGGAACATACAGATTACCCCGCCCAACCCAGACACATGGAACATACATATCAACCCGCCCAACCCACGCACACGGAAGATACAGATCACCCCACCCAAACTACACACACGGAACATACAGATCACCCCACCCAAACCACACACACAGAACATAGAGATCACCACACCCAACCCACACACACAGAACATACAGATCACGCCACCCAAACCACAAACACGGAACATACAAATGATTCCGCCCATCCCACGCATGCGGAACATACAGATCACCACGCCCAACCCACACACTCAGAACATACAGATCACCTCACCCAGCTCAACCCACACACTCAGAACATACAGATCACCACGCCCAACCTACAAACACGGAACATACAGATCACCCCGCCCAAACCCACACACACAGAAAGTACAGATCACTCCACCTGGCCGACACACACAGAACATACAGATTACCGCGCCCAACCCACACACATGGAACATACAGATCACCCGCCCAACCCACACACACAGAACATACATATCACTCCACCCAAACCATACACACAGAAGATACAAATCATCCCGCCCAAACCCACGCACACGGAACTTACAGATCACCACGCCCAACCGACACACACAGAACATACAGATCACCTCACCCCGCCCAACCCACACACACAGAACATACAGATTACCCCGCCCAACCCACACACACGGAACATACAGATCACCACGCACAACCCACACACATGGAACATACAGATCACCATGCCCAACCCACACACACAGAACATACAGATCACCTCACCCAGCCCACACACATGGAACATACAGATCATCCCGCCCAACCCAAACACACAGAACATACAGATCACACCGCCTAACCCACATACGGATCATATATATCACCCTGCCCAACCCACACACGAGAGCATACAGATCACCCCACCCAACCCACACACACAGAACATACAGATCACCCCCTGCCCACACTCACAGAACATACAGATCACCTCGCACATCCCAGACGCACGGAACATACAGATCACACCGCCTAACCCACATACGGATCATATATATCACCCTGCCAAACCCACACACGAGAGCATACAGATCACCCCACCCAACCCACACGCATGGAACATGCAGATCACCCCACCCAAACTACACACACGGAACATACAGATCACACCGCCTAACCAACACACGGATCATAAAGATCACCCCGCCCAACCCACACACACGGAGCATACAGATCACACCGCCCAACCCACACAGACAGCATATATAGATCACCCCCGCCCAACCCACACACATGGAACATACAGATCACCCCGCCCAACCCACACACATGGAACATACAGATCACCACGCCCAACCCACACACACAGAAGGTACAGATCACCCCACCCAACCTACACACACGGAACATACAGATCACCCGACTCAATCCAAACTGATAGCATATATAGATCATCCCGCCCAACGCACACACATGGAACATACAGATCACCCTGCCTAACGCCCACACACGAAATATACAGATCACCCCGCCCGTCCCACACACACGGAACATACAGATCACCCACCCCAACCTTCACACACGGAATATGCAGATCACCCCACCCAACCCACACACACGGAACTTACAAATGACCCCACCCAACACACACACACACAGAACATACAGATCACCACACCCAACCCACATACACAGAACATACAGA
This sequence comes from Mobula birostris, assembly GCF_030028105.1. Classification (NCBI taxonomy): domain Eukaryota; kingdom Metazoa; phylum Chordata; class Chondrichthyes; order Myliobatiformes; family Myliobatidae; genus Mobula; species Mobula birostris. The sequence continues at coordinate 9,619 of NW_027275836.1, forward strand.
TCACCCCGCCCAACCCACACACACGGAGCATACATATCACCCCACTCAACCCACACACACGGATCATACAGATCACCACGCACAACCCACACACACAGAACATACAGATCACCCCGTCCAACCCTCACACACAGAACATACAGATCACCCCGTCCAACCCTCACACACAGAACATACAGATCATCCAGCTCAGCACACACACGTAACATACAGATCATTCCGCCCGGCCAACACACACAGAACATACAGATCACCCCACCCAACCCACACACACGGAACATACAGTTCACCTCACCCAAACCACACACATGGAACGTACAGATCACCCCGCCCAACCCACACACACAGAACATAGAGATCACCACGCCCATCCCACACACATAGAAGATACAGATCACCCCGCCCAAACCACACACACGAAACATACAGATCACCCCGTCCAACCCACCACACGGAACATACAGATCATCCCGCCCAACCCACACACACAGAACATACAGATAACCCGCCCAACCCACACACACAGAACATACAGATCACCCCGCCCAACCCACAGACGGTACATACAGATCACTACACCCAACCCTCGCACAGAGAGCACACAAATTACTCCGCCCAACCCCCACACACGGAATATACAGATCACCCAGCGCAACCCACACACACGGAACATACAGATCACCCCGCCCAACCCACACACACGGAACATACAGATCACCCCGTCCAACCCACACACACAGAACATACAGATCACCCCGACCAACCTACACACACGGAACATACAGATCACCCCACCAAAACCACACACACGGAACATAAAGATCACCCCGCCCAACCGACACAAACAGAACATAGAGATCACCACGCCCAACCCACACAGACAGAACATACTTATCACCCCACCCAAACCACACACACGGAACATACAAATCATCCAGCCCAACCCACGCACACGGAACATACAGATCACCACGCCCAACCGACACACACAGAACATATAGATCACCCCGCCCAACCCACACACACAGAACATACAGATCACCTCACCCAAGCCACACACACGGAGCATACAGATCACCCCGCCCAACCAAAACACACAGAACATACAGATCACATCGCCTAACCCACATACGGATCATATAGATCACCATGCCCAACCCACACACACGGAGCATACAGATCACCCCGCCCAACCCACACAAACAGCATATATAGATCACCCCGCCCAACCCACACACACGGAACATACAGATCACCCCACCCATCCCAAACACATGGAACATACATATTACCCCGCCCAACCCACACACGAGAGCATACAGATCACCCCACCCAACCCACACACATGGAACATACAGATCACCCCACCGAATCTACAAACACGAAACATACAGATCTCACCGCCCAACCCACACACACGAGACATACAGATTACCCCACCCAACCCACACACACGGAACATACAGATCACACCGCCCAACCCACACACACAGAACGTACACATCACCCCACCCAAACCACACACACACGGAACATACAAATAATCCCGCCCAACCCACGCACACGGAACATACAGATCACCCCGCCCAACCCACACACATGGAACATACAGATCACACCGCCTAACCCACACACGGATCATATAGATCACCCAGCCCAACCCACACACACGGAGCATACAGATCACCCCGCCCAACCCACACACATGGAACATACAGATCACCATGCCCATCCCACACACACAGAACATACAGATCACCCCGCCCAACCCAAACACATGGAACATACAGATCACCCTGCCCAACCCACACACACTGAGCATACAGATCACCCCACCCAACCCAAACACACGGAACATACAGATCACCCCGCCCAACCCACACACATGGAACATACAGATCACCATGCCCAACCCACACACACAGAACATACAGATCACCTCACCCAACCTACACACACGGAGCATACAGATCACCCCGCCCAACCTACACACACGGAACATACAGATCACTCCGCCCGGCCGACACACACAGAACATACAGATTACCCCGCCCAACCCACACACAGAGAGCATACAGATCACCCCACCCAAACCACACACACGAAACGTACAAATGATCCCGCCCAACCCACGCACACGGAACATACAGATCACCACGCCCAACCCACACACACAGAGCATACAGATCACCCCACCCAACCCACGCACACGGAACATACAGATCACCACGCCCAACCCACACACACAGAGCATACAGATCACCCCACCCAACCCACACACACGGAACTTACAGATTACCCCACCCAACCCACACACATGGAACATACAGATCACCATGCCCAACCCACACACACAGAACATACAGATCACCTCACCCAACCTACACACACGGAGCATACAGATCACCCCGCCCAACCTACACACACGGAACATACAGATCACTCCGCCCGGCCGACACACACAGAACATACAGATTACCCCGCCCAACCCACACACAGAGAGCATACAGATCACCCTGCCCAACCCACACACACTGAGCATACAGATCACCCCACCCAACCCACACACACAGAACATACAGATCACCCCGCCCAACCCACACACACGGAACATACAGATCACCCCGTCCAACCCACACACACAGAACATACAGATCACCCCGAGCAACCTACACACACGGAACATACAGATCACCCCACCAAAACCACACACACGGAACATAAAGATCACCCCGCCCAACCGACACAAACAGAACATAGAGATCACCACGCCCAACCCACACAGACAGAACATACTTATCACCCCACCCAAACCACACACACGGAACATACAAATCATCCAGCCCAACCCACGCACACGGAACATACAGATCACCACGCCCAACCGACACACACAGAACATACAGATCACCTCACCCAAGCCACACACACGGAGCATACAGATCACCCCGCCCAACCAAAACACACAGAACATACAGATCACATCGCCTAACCCACATACGGATCATATAGATCACCCTGCCCAACCCAAAAACACAGAGCATACAGATCACCCCGCCCAACCCACACAAACAGCATATATAGATCACCCCGCCCAACCCACACACACGGAACATACAGATCACTCCGCCTGGCCGACACACACAGAACATACAGATTACCCCGCCCAACCCACACACAGAGAGCATACAGATCACCCCACCCAAACCACACACACGAAACGTACAAATGATCCCGCCCAACCCACGCACACGGAACATACAGATCACCACGCCCAACCCACACACACAGAGCATACAGATCACCCCACCCAACCCACACACACGGAACTTACAGATCACCCCACCCAACCCACACACATGGAACATACAGATCACCATGCCCAACCCACACACACAGAACATACAGATCACCTCACCCAACCTACACACACGGAGCATACAGATCACCCCGCCCAACCTACACACACGGAACATACAGATCACTCCGCCCGGCCGACACACACAGAACATACAGATTACCCCGCCCAACCCACACACAGAGAGCATACAGATCACCCCACCCAAACCACACACACGAAACGTACAAATGATCCCGTCCAACCCACGCACAAGGAACATACAGATCACCACGCCCAAACCACACACATGGAACATACAGATCACCTCGCCCAACCCACACACACGGAAAATACAGAACACCCCCTGCCTAACGCACACACACGGAACATACAGATCACCCCACTCAACCCACACACACAGAACATACAGATCACCATGCCCAACCCACACACACCGAACCTACATATCACCCCGCCCAACGCACACACACGGAACATACAGATCACCCCGTCCAACCCAGACACACAGAACATACAGTTCACCAATCCCAGCCAACACACACGGAACATACAGATCACCCTGCCCAACACACCCACACATAATATACAGATCACCCCGCCCGACCCACACACACGGAACATACATATCGCCCCGCCCAACCCACACACACAGAACATACAGATCACCCCCCCCAAACAAAACACATGGGACATACAGATCACCCCGCCCAACCTACACACACAGAACATACAGATCACCCCACAAAACCCACACACACACAACATACAGATCACTCGGGCTGGCCGACACACACAGACCATACAGATTACCCCGCCCAACCCACACACAGAGAGCATACATATCACCCCACCCAACCCACACACATGGAAAATACAGATCACCCCGCCCAACCCAAACACATGGAACATACAGATCACAACGCCTAACCCACACACGGATCATAAAGATCACCCTGCCCAACCCACACGCACGGAGCATACAGATTACCCTGCCCAACCTACACACATGGAGCATACAGATCACCCCGCCCAACCCACACACACACAACATACAGATCACTCTGCCTGGCCGACACACACAGAACATACAAATTACAACGCCCAACCCACACACACAGAGCATACAGATCACCCCTCCCAACCCACACACATGGAACATACAGATCACCCCACCCAAACTACACACACGGAACATACAGATCACCCCACCCAAACCACACACACAGAACATAGAGATCACCACGCCCAACCCACACATACAGAACATACAAATCACCCCACCCAAACCACGCACACGGAACATACAGATCACCACACCCAACCCACACACACACAACATACAGATCAGTCCGCCTGGCTGACACACACAGAATGTACAGATTACCCAGCCCAACCCACACACAGAGAGCATACAGATCACCCCACTCAACCCACACACACGGAGCATACAGATCACCCCGCCCAACCCAAACACACAGAACATACAGACCACACCGCCTAACCCACACACGGATCATATGGATCACCCCGCCCAACCCACACACACGGAGCATACAGATCACACCGTCCAACCCACACAGACAGCATATATAGATTACCCCGCCCAACTCACACACACGGAAAATACAGATCACCCCGCCCAACCCACACACATGGAACATACAGATCACCCCGCCCAACCTACACACACGGAACATACAGATCACCCCGACCAACCCAAACACATGGAACATACAGATCACAGCGCCTAACCCACACACACGGATCATATGAATCACCCCGCCCAACCCACACACACGGAACATACAGATCACACCGCCCAACCCAAACACATGGAACATACAGATCACCCCACCCAACCCAAACACATGGAACATACAGATCACCCCGCCCAACCTACACACACGGAACATACAGATCACTCCGCCCATCCCACACAAACACAACATACAGATCACTCTGCCTGGCCGCCACACACAGAACATACAGATTACCCCGCCCAACCCACACAAACAGAACATACAGATCACCACGCCCAACCCACACACATGGAACATACATATCACCACGCCCAAGCCACACACATGGAACATACAGATCACCAGGACCAACCCACACACACAGAACATACAGATCATCTCACCCAACCCACACACACGGAGCATACAGATCACCCCGCCCAACTCAAACACACAGAACATACAGATCACACCGCCTAACCCACACACGGATCATATAGATCACCCCGCCCAACCCACACACACGGAGCATACAGATCACCCCACCCAACCCACACACACGGAACATACAGATCACCCCAACCAAACCACACAAACGGAACATACAGATCACCCCGCCCAACCCACACACAGAGAACACACAGATCACCCCACCCAACCCAAACACACAGAACATACAGACCACACCGCCTAACCCACACACGGATCATATGGATCACCCCGCCCAACCCACACACACGGAGCATACAGATCACCCCGTCCAACCCACACAGACAGCATATATAGATCACCCCGCCCAACCCACACACACGGAAAATACAGATCACCCCGCCCAACCCACACACATGGAACATACAGATCACCCCGCCCAACCTACACACACGGAACATACAGATCACCCCGACCAACCCAAACACATGGAACATACAGATCACAGCGCCTAACCCACACACACGGATCATATGAATCACCCCGCCCAACCCACACACACGGAACATACAGATCACACCGCCCAACCCAAACACATGGAACATACAGATCACCCCACCCAACCCAAACACATGGAACATACAGATCACCCCGCCCAACCTACACACACGGAACATACAGATCACCCCGCCCATCCCACACAAACACAACATACAGATCACTCTGCCTGGCCGCCACACACAGAACATACAGATTACCCCGCCCAACCCACGCAAACAGAACATACAGATCACCACGCCCAACCCACACACACGGAACATACATATCACCACGCCCAAGCCACACACATGGAACATACAGATCACCAGGACCAACCCACACACACAGAACATACAGATCACCTCACCCAACCCACACACACGGAGCATACAGATCACCCCGCCCAACTCAAACACACAGAACATACAGATCACACCGCCTAACCCACACACGGATCATATAGATCACCCCGCCCAACCCACACACACGGAGCATACAGATCACCCCACCCAACCCACACACACGGAACATACAGATCACCCCAACCAAACCACACAAACGGAACATACAGATCACCCCGCCCAACCCACACACAGAGAACACACAGATCACCCCACCCAAACCACACACACGGAACATACAAATCATCCCTCCCAACCCACGCACACGGAACATACAGATCACCACGCCCAACCCACACACACAGAACATACAGATCACCTCACCCGGATCAACCCACACACACAGAACATACAGATCACCACGCCCAACCCACACAGACGGAACATACAGATTTCCCCGCCCAACCCACACACACGGAACATACAGATCACCCCGCCCAACCCACACACACGGAGCATACAGATCACCCCACCCAACCCACACACACGGAACATACAGATCACCCCAACCAAACCACACAAACGGAACATACAGATCACCCCGCCCAACCCACACACAGAGAACACACAGATCACCCCACCCAAACCACACACACGGAACATACAAATCATCCCTCCCAACCCACGCACACGGAACATACAGATCACCACGCCCAACCCACACACACAGAACATACAGATCACCTCACCCGGATCAACCCACACACACAGAACATACAGATCACCACGCCCAACCCACACAGACGGAACATACAGATTTCCCCGCCCAACCCACACACACGGAACATACAGATCACGCCGCCCAACCCACACACATGGAGCATACAGAACACCATGCCCAACCCACACACACAGAACATACAGATCACCTCACCCAATCCACACACACGGAGCATACAGATCACCCCGCCCAACCCACACACACGGAGCATACAGATCACACCGTCCAACCCACACAGACAGCATATATAGATCACCCCGCCCAACCCACACACACGGAAAATACAGATCACCCCGCCCAACCCACACACATGGAACATACAGATCACCCCACCCAACCTACACACACGGAACATACAGATCACCCCGACCAACCCAAACACATGGAACATACAGATCACAGCGCCTAACCCACACACACGGATCATATGAATCACCCCGCCCAACCCACACACACGGAACATACAGATCACACCGCCCAACCCAAACACATGGAACATACAGATCACCCCACCCAACCCAAACACATGGAACATACAGATCACCCCGCCCAACCTACACACACGGAACATACAGATCACCCCGCCCATCCCACACAAACACAACATACAGATCGCTCTGCCTGGCCGCCACACACAGAACATACAGATTACCCCGCCCAACCCACACAAACAGAACATACAGATCACCACGCCCAACCCACACACACGGAACATACATATCACCACGCCCAAGCCACACACATGGAACATACAGATCACCAGGACCAACCCACACACACAGAACATACAGATCACCTCACCCAACCCACACACACGGAGCATACAGATCACCCCGCCCAACTCAAACACACAGAACATACAGATCACACCGCCTAACCCACACACGGATCATATAGATCACCCCGCCCAACCCACACACACGGAGCATACAGATCACCCCACCCAACCCACACACACGGAACATACAGATCACCCCAACCAAACCACACAAACGGAACATACAGATCACCCCGCCCAACCCACACACAGAGAACACACAGATCACCCCACCCAAACCACACACACGGAACATACAGATCACCACGCCCAACCCACAGACACAGAACATACAGATCACCTCACCCGGATCAACCCACACACACAGAACATACAGATCACCACGCCCAACCCACACAGACGGAACATACAGATTTCCCCGCCCAACCCACACACACGGAACATACAGATCACGCCGCCCAACCCACACACATGGAACATACAGAACACCATGCCCAACCCACACACACAGAACATACAGATCACCTCACCCAATCCACACACACGGAGCATACAGATCACCCCGCCCAACCCAAACACACAGAACATACAGATCACACCGCCTAACCCACACACGGATCATATAGATCACACACCCAACCATCACACACGGAGCATACAGATCACCCCGTCTAACCCACACAGACAGCATATATAGATCACCCTGCCCAACCCACACACACGGAACAAACAGATCACCCTGCCCAACCCACACACATGGAACATACAGATGACCCCGCCCAACCTACACACACGGAACATACAGATCACCCCACCCAAACCACACACACGGAACATACAGATCACCCCACCCAAACCACACACACAGAACATAGAGTTCACCACGCCCAACCCACACACACAGAACATACATATCACCTCACCCAAACCACACACACGGTACATACAAATCATCCCGCCCAACCCACACACACGGAACATACAGATCACCACGCCCAACCCAAACACACAGAACATACAGATCACCCCGCTCAACCCACACACACGGAACATACAGATTACCCCGCCCAGCCCACGCAAACGGAACATACAGATCGCACCGCCCAACCCACACACACGGAACATACAGATTACCCCGCCCAACCCACACACATGGAACATACAGATCACCCCGCCCAACCCACACACATGGAACATACAGATCACCATGCCCAATCCACACACACAGAACATACAGATCACCCCGCCCAACCCAAACACACGGAGCATACAGATCACCCCGACCAACCCAAACACACAGAACATACAGATCACACCGCCTAACCCACATGCGGATCATATATATCACCCTTCCCAACCCACACCCACGGAGCATACAGATCACCCCGCCCAACCCACAGAGACAGCATATATAGATCACCCCGCCCAACCTACACACACAGAACATACAGATCACCCCACCCAAACCACACACACGGAACATACAGATCACCCCGCCCAACCCACACACACGGAACATACAGATTACCCCGCCCAGCCCACGCAAACGGAACATACAGATCGCACCGCCCAACCCACACACACGGAACATACAGATTACCCCGCCCAACCCACACACATGGAACATACAGATCACCCCGCCCAACCCACACACATGGAACATACAGATCACCATGCCCAATCCACACACACAGAACATACAGATCACCCCGCCCAACCCAAACACACGGAGCATACAGATCACCCCGACCAACCCAAACACACAGAACATACAGATCACACCGCCTAACCCACATGCGGATCATATATATCACCCTTCCCAACCCACACCCACGGAGCATACAGATCACCCCGCCCAACCCACAGAGACAGCATATATAGATCACCCCGCCCAACCTACACACACAGAACATACAGATCACCCCACCCAAACCACACACACGGAACATACAGATCACCCCGCCCAACCCACACACACAGAACATAGAGATCACCACGCCCAGCACACACACACAGAACCTACAGATCACACCGCCTAACCCACATGCGGATCATAAATATCACCCTGCCCAACCCACACACACGGAGCATACACATCACCCCGCCCAACCCACACAGACAGCATATATAGATCACCCGCCCAACCCACACACACGGAACATACAGATCACCCCGCCCACCCAAACACATAGAACATACAGATCACCCCGCCCAATCTACACACTCGGAACATACAGATCACCCCGCCCAACCCACACACACGAGAAATACAGATTACCCCACCCAACCCACACACACAGAACATACAGATCACCACGCCCAACCCACACACATGAGACATACAGATCACCCCGCCCAACCCACACACACGGAGCATACAGATCACTCCGCCCAACCTAAACACACACATACATACAGATCACACCGCCTAACCCACACACGGATCATATAGATCACCCCGCCCAACCCACACACACGGAGCATACAGATCACCCCGCCCAACCCACACAGACAGCATATATAGATCACCCCGCCCAACCCACACACACGGAACATACAGATCCCCCCCGCACAACCCACACAGGCAGAATATATACATCACCCCGCCCAACCCACACACACGGAACATACAGTTCACTCCGCCCAACCCACACACACGGAGCATACAGATCACCACTCCCAAACCACACACACAGGGAACATACAAATCATCCTGCCCAACCCGCGCACACGGAACATACAGATCACCTCACCCAACACACACACACGGAGCACACAGATCACTCCGCCCAACCCAAACACACACATACATACAGATCACACCGCCTAACCCACACACGGATCATATAGATCACCCCGCCCAACCCACACACACGGAACAAACAGAACACCCGCCCAACCTACACACACGGAACATACAGATCACCCCGCCCAACCCACACACACAGAACGTACACATCACCCCACCCAAACCACACACACACGGAACATACAAATAATCCCGCCCAACCCACGCACACGGAACATACAGATCACCCCGCCCAACCCACACACATGGAACATACAGATCACACCGCCTAACCCACACACGGATCATATAGATCACCCAGCCCAACCCACACACACGGAGCATACAGATCACCCCGCCCAACCCACACACATGGAACATACAGATCACCATGCCCATCCCACACACACAGAACATACAGATCACCCCGCCCAACCCAAACACATGGAACATACAGATCACCCTGCCCAACCCACACACACTGAGCATACAGATCACCCCACCCAACCCAAACACACGGAACATACAGATCACCCCGCCCAACCCACACACATGGAACATACAGATCACCATGCCCAACCCACACACACAGAACATACAGATCACCTCACCCAACCTACACACACGGAGCATACAGATCACCCCGCCCAACCTACACACACGGAACATACAGATCACTCCGCCCGGCAGACACACACAGAACATACAGATTACCCCGCCCAACCCACACACAGAGAGCATACAGATCACCCCACCCAAACCACACACACGAAACGTACAAATGATCCCGCCCAACCCACGCACACGGAACATAGAGATCAACACGCCCAACCCACACACACAGAGCATACAGATCACCCCACCCAACCCACACACACGGAACTTACAGATCACCCCACCCAACCCACATACACAGCACATACAGAGCACCACACCCAAACCACACAGACAGCATATATAGATCACCCCGCACAACCCACACACACAGAACATACAGATCAGCCCCTGCCCACACACACAGAACATACAGATCACCCCGACCAACCCACACACAGGGAGCATACAGATCACCCCGCCCAACCCACACAAACAGAACATAGAGATCATCACGCCCAACCCACACAGACAGAACATACTTATCACCCCACCCAAACCACACACACGGAACATACAAATCATCCAGCCCAACTCACGCACACGGAACATACAGATCACCACGCCCAACCGACACACACAGAACATACAGATCACCTCACCCGGCCCAACCCACACAGACGGAACATGCAGATCACCCCGCCCAACCTACACACATGGAACATACAGATCACCCCGCCCAACCCACACACACAGAACATACAGATCACATCGCCTAACCCACATACGGATCATATAGATCTCCCTGCCCAACCCAAACACACAGAGCATACAGATCACCCCGCCCAACCCACACAAACAGCATATATAGATCACCCCGCCCAACCCACACACAGAGAGCATACATATCACCCCGCCTAACCCACACCGACGGAACATACAGTTCACCTCACCCAAACCACACACACGGAACATACAGATCACCCTGCCCAACCCACACACACAGAACATACAAATCAACCCGCCCAACCCACACAAACGGAACATACAGATCACCCCACCCAAACTACACACACTGAACATACAGATCACCCCACCCAAACCACACACACAGAACATAGAGATCACCACGCCCAACCCACACACAGAGAACATACACATCACCCCACCCAAACCACACACACGAAACGTGCAAATGATCCCGCCCAACCCACGCACACGGAACATACAGATCACCACGCCCAACCCATACACACAGAGCATACAGATCACCCCACCCAACCCACACATACGGAACTTACAGATCACCCCACACAACCCACACACACAGAACATACAGATCACCACACCCAACCCACACAGACAGCATATATAGATCACCCCGCACAACCCACACACACGGAACATACAGATCACCCCGTCCAACCCACACACACAGAACATACAGATCACCCCGACCAACCTACACACACGGAACATACAGATCACCACACCAAAACCACACACACGGAACATAAAGATCACCCCGCCCAACCGACACAAACAGAACATAGAGATCACCACGCCCAACCCACACAGACAGAACATACTTATCACCCCACCCAAACCACACACACGGAACATACAAATCATCCAGCCCAACCCACGCACACGGAACATACAGATCACCACGCCCAACCGACACACACAGAACATACAGATCACCTCACCCGGCCCAACCCACACAGATGGAACATGCAGATCACCCCGCCCAACCTACACACATGGAACATACAGATCACCCCGCCCAACCCACACACAGAGAACATACAGATCACCTCACCCAAGCCACACACACGGAGCATACAGATCACCCCGCCCAACCAAAACACACAGAACATACAGATCACATCGCCTAACCCACATACGGATCATAAAGATCACCCTGCCCAACCCAAAAACACAGAGCATACAGATCACCCCGCCCAACCCACACAAACAGCATATATAGATCACCCCGCCCAACCCACACACACGGAACCTACAGATCACCCCACCCATCCCAAACACATGGAACATACATATTACCCCGCCCAACCCACACACGAGAGCATACAGATCACCCCACCCAACCCACACACATGGAACATACAGATCACCCCACCGAATCTACACACACGAAACATACAGATCACCCCACCCAAACCACACACACGGAACATACAGATCTCACCGCCCAACCCACACACACGAGACATACAGATTACCCCACCCAACCCACACACACGGAACATACAGATCACTCCGCCCAACCCAAACACCCACATACATACAGATCACACCGCCTAACCCACACACGGATCATATAGATCACCCCGCCCAAACCACACACACGGAGCATACAGATCACCCCGCCCAACCCACACAGACAGAATATATACATCACCCCGCCCAACCCACACACACGGAACATACAGATCACCCCGCCCAACCCACACACACGGAGCATACAGATCACTCCGCCCAACCCAAACACACACATACATACAGACCACACCGCCTAACCCACACACGGATCATATAGATCACCCCGCCCAACCCACACACACGGAACAAACAGAACACCCCGCCCAACCCACACACACAGAACGTACAGATCACCCCACCCAAATCACACACACGGAACATACAAACAATCCAGCCCAACCCACGCACACGGAACATACAGATCACCACGCCCAACCCACACACACGGAACATACAGATCACCCCGCCCAACCCACACACATAGAACATACAGATCACACCGCCTAACCCACACACGGATCATATAGATCACCCCGCCCAACCCACACAAACGGAGCATACAGATCACCCCGCCCAACCCACACAGACAGCATATATAGATCACCCCGCCCAACCCACACACACGGAAAAGACAGATCATCCCGTCCAACCCACACACATGGAACATACAGATCACCATGCCCAACCCACACACACAGAACATACAGATCACCCCGCCCAACCCAAACACATGGAACATACAGATCACCCTGCCCAACCCACACACACTGAGCATACAGATCACCCCACCCAACCCAAACACACGGAACATACAGATCACCCCGCCCAAACCACACACATGGAACATACAGATCACCATACCCAACCCACACACACAGAACATACAGATCACCTCACCCAACCTACACACACGCAGCATACAGATCACCCCGCCCAACCTACACACACGGAACATACAGATCACTCCGCCCGGCCGACACACACAGAACATACAGATTACCCCGCCCAACCCACACACAGAGAAAATACAGATCACCCCACCCAAACCACACACACGAAACGTACAAATGATCCCGCCCAACCCACGGACACGGAACATACAGATCACCACGCCCAACCCACACACACGGAACATACAGATCACCCCGCCCAACCCACACACATGGAACATACAGATCACACCGCCTAACCCACACACGGATCATATAGATCACCCCGCCCAACCCACACAAACGGAGCATACAGATCACTCCGCCCATCCCAAACACACACATACATACAGATCACACCGCCTAACCCACACACGGATCATATAGATCACCCCGCCCAACCCACACACACGGAACAAACAGAACACCCCGCCCAACCCACACACACAGAACGTACAGATCACCCCACCCAAATCACACACACGGAACATACAAATAATCCCGCCCAACCCACGCACACGGAACATACAGATCACCACGCCCAACCCACACACACGGAACATACAGATCACCCCGCCCAACCCACACACATGGAACACACAGATCACCCCGCCCAACCCACACACACAGAACGTACAGATCACCCCATCCAAATCACACACACGGAACATACAAATAATCCCGCCCAACCCACGCACACGGAACATACAGATCACCCCGCCCAACCGACACAAACAGAACATAGAGATCACCACGCCCAACCCACACAGACAGAACATACTTATCACCCCACCCAAACCACACACACGGAACATACAAATCATCCAGCCCAACCCATGCACACGGAACATACAGATCACCACGCCCAACCGACACACACAGAACATACAGATCACCTCACCCGGCCCAACCCACACAGATGGAACATGAAGATCACCCCGCCCAACCTACACACATGGAACATACAGATCACCCCGCCCAACCCACACACAGAGAACATACAGATCACCCCGCCCAACCAAAACACACAGAACATAAAGATCACATCGCCTAACCCACATACGGATCATATAGATCACCCTGCCCAACCCAAAAACACAGAGCATACAGATCACCCCGCCCAACCCACACAAACAGCATATATAGATCACCCCGCCCAACCCACACACACGGAACATACAGATCACCCCACCCATCCCAAACACATGGAACATACATATTACCCCGCCCAACCCACACACGAGAGCATACAGATCACCCCACCCAACCCACACACATGGAACATACAGATCACCCCACCGAATCTACACACACGAAACATACAGATCACCCCACCCAAACCACACACACGGAACATACAGATCTCACCGCCCAACCCACACACACGAGACATACAGATTACCCCACCCAACCCACACACACGGAACATACAGATCACTCCGCCCAACCCAAACACACACATACATACAGATCACACCGCCTAACCCACACACGGATCATATAGATCACCCCGCCCAAACCACACACACGGAGCATACAGATCACCCCGCCCAACCCACACAGACAGAATATATACATCACCCCGCCCAACCCACACACACGGAACATACAGATCACCCCGCCCAACCCACACACACGGAGCATACAGATCACTCCGCCCAACCCAAACACACACATACATACAGACCACACCGCCTAACCCACACACGGATCATATAGATCACCCCGCCCAACCCACACACACGGAACAAACAGAACACCCCGCCCAACCCACACACACAGAACGTACAGATCACCCCACCCAAATCACACACACGGAACATACAAACAATCCAGCCCAACCCACGCACACGGAACATACAGATCACCACGCCCAACCCACACACACGGAACATACAGATCACCCCGCCCAACCCACACACATGGAACATACAGATCACACCGCCTAACCCACACACGGATCATATAGATCACCCCGCCCAACCCACACAAACGGAGCATACAGATCACCCCGCCCAACCCACACAGACAGCATATATAGATCACCCCGCCCAACCCACACACACGGAAAAGACAGATCATCCCGTCCAACCCACACACATGGAACATACAGATCACCATGCCCAACCCACACACACAGAACATAAAGATCACCCCGCCCAACCCAAACACATGGAACATACAGATCACCCTGCCCAACCCACACACACTGAGCATACAGATCACCCCACCCAACCCAAACACACGGAACATACAGATCACCCCGCCCAAACCACACACATGGAACATACAGATCACCATACCCAACCCACACACACAGAACATACAGATCACCTCACCCAACCTACACACACGCAGCATACAGATCACCCCGCCCAACCTACACACACGGAACATACAGATCACTCCGCCCGGCCGACACACACAGAACATACAGATTACCCCGCCCAACCCACACACAGAGAAAATACAGATCACCCCACCCAAACCACACACACGAAACGTACAAATGATCCCGCCCAACCCACGGACACGGAACATACAGATCACCACGCCCAACCCACACACACGGAACATACAGATCACCCCGCCCAACCCACACACATGGAACATACAGATCACACCGCCTAACCCACACACGGATCATATAGATCACCCCGCCCAACCCACACAAACGGAGCATACAGATCACTCCGCCCATCCCAAACACACACATACATACAGATCACACCGCCTAACCCACACACGGATCATATAGATCACCCCGCCCAACCCACACACACGGAACAAACAGAACACCCCGCCCAACCCACACACACAGAACGTACAGATCACCCCACCCAAATCACACACACGGAACATACAAATAATCCCGCCCAACCCACGCACACGGAACATACAGATCACCACGCCCAACCCACACACACGGAACATACAGATCACCCCGCCCAACCCACACACATGGAACACACAGATCACCCCGCCCAACCCACACACACAGAACGTACAGATCACCCCACCCAAATCACACACACGGAACATACAAATAATCCGGCCCAACCCACGCACACGGAACATACAGATCACCACGCCCAACCCACACACACGGAACATACAGATCACCCCGCCCAACCCAAACACATGGAACATACAGATCACCCTGCCCAACCCACACACACTGAGCATACAGATCACCCCACCCAACCCAAACAAACGGAACATACAGATCACCCCGCCCAACCCACACACATGGAACATACAGATCACCATACCCAACCCACACACACAGAACATACAGATCACCTCACCCAACCTACACACACGGAGCATACAGATCACCCCGCCCAACCTACACACACAGAGCATACAGATCACCCCACCCAACCCACACACACGGAACTTACAGATCACCCCACCCAACCCACACACATGGAACATACAGATCACCATGCCCAACCCACACACACAGAACATACAGATCACCTCACCCAACCTACACACACGGAGCATACAGATCACCCCGCCCAACCTACACACACGGAACATACAGATCACTCCGCCCGGCCGACACACACAGAACATACAGATTACCCGGCCCAACCCACACACAGAGAGCATACAAATCACCCCACCCAAACCGCACACACGAAAAGTACAAATGATCCCGCCCAACCCACGCACACGGAACATACAGATCACCACGCCCAACCCACACACACAGAGCATACAGATCACCCCACCCAACCCACACACACGGAACTTACAGATCACCACGCCCAATCCACACACACAGAACATACAGATCACCCCGACCAACCTACACACACGGAACATACAGATCACCCCACCAAAACCACACACACGGAACATAAAGATCACCCCGCCCAATCCACACAAACAGAACATAGAGATCACCATGCCCAACCCACACAGACAGAACATACTTATCACCCCACCCAAACCACACACACGGAACATACAAATCATCCAGCCCAACCCACGCACACGGAACATACAGATGACCACGCCCAACCGACACACACAGAACATACAGATCACCTCACCCGGCCCAACCCACACAGACGGAACATGCAGATCACCCCGCCCAACCTACACACATGGAACATACAGATCACCCCGCCCAACCCACACACACAGAACATACAGATCACCTCACCCAAGCCACACACACGGAGCATACAGATCACCCCGCCCAACCAAAACACACAGAACATACAGATCACATCGCCTAACCCACATACGGATCATATAGATCACCCTGCCGAACCCAAACACACAGAGCATACAGATCACCCCGCCCAACCCACACAAACAGCATATATAGATCACCCCGCCCAACCCACACACACGAAACATACAGATCACCCCGCCCAACCTATACACACAAAACATACTGATCACCCCGCCCAACCCACACACACACAACATACAGATCACTCCGCCTGGCCGACACACACAGAACGTACTGATTACCCCGCCCAACCCACACACGAGAGCATACAGATCACCCCACCCAACCCACACACATGGAACATACAGATCACCCCACCGAAACTACACACACGATACATACAGATCACCACACCCAACCCACATACACAGAACATACAGATCACCACACCCAACCCACACAGACAGCAGATATAGATCACCCCGCACAACCCACACACACAGAACATACAGATCAGCCCCTGCCCACACACACAGAACATACAGATCACCCCGACCAACCTACACACACGGAACATACAGATCACCCCACCAAAACCACACACACGGATCATAAAAATCACCCCGCCCAACCCACACAAACAGAACATAGAGATCACCATGCCCAACCCAAACAGACAGAACATACTTATCACCCCACCCAAACCACACACACGGAACATACAAATCATCCAGCCCAACCCACGCACACGGAACATACAGATGACCACGCCCAACCGACACACACAGAACATACAGATCACCTCACCTGGCCCAACCCACACAGATGGAACATGCAGATCACCCCGCCCAACCTACACACATGGAACATACAGATCACCCCGCCCAACCCACACACAGAGAACATACAGATCACCTCACCCAAGCCACACACACGGAGCATACAGATCACCCCGCCCAACCAAAACACACAGAACATACAGATCACATCGCCTAACCCACATACGGATCATATAGATCACCCTGCCCAACCCAAACACACAGAGCATACAGATCACCCCGCCCAACCCACACAAACAGCATATATAGATCACCCCGCCTAACCCACACACGCGGAACATACAGATCACCCCGCCCATCCCAAACACATGGAACATACAAATTACCCCGCCCAACCTATACACACAAAACATACAGATCACCCCGCCCAACCCACACACACACAACATACAGATCACTCCGCCTGGCCGACACACACAGAACATACAGATTACCCCGCCCAACCCACACACGAGAGCATACAGATCACCCCACCCAACCCACACACATGGAACATACAGATCACCCCACCGAAACTACACACACGGAACATACAGATCACCCCGCCCAACCCACACTCACGGAGCATACAGATCACTCCGCCCAACCCAAACACACACATACATACAGATCACACCGCCTAACCCACACACGGATCATATAGATCACCCCGCCCAACCCACACACACGGAGCATACAGATCACCCCGCCCAACCCACACAGACAGAATATATAGATCACCCCGCCCAACCCACACAGACGGATCATACAGATCACCCCGCCCAACCCACACACACGGAGCATACAGATCACCCCGCCCAACCCACACATACAGAACGTACAGATCACCCCACCCAAACCACACACACACGGAACATACAAATAATCCCGCCCAACCCACGCACACGGAACATACAGATCACCACGCCCAACCCACACACACGAGACATACTGATTACCCCGCCCAACCCACACACACGGAACATACAGATCACCACGCCCAACCCACACACATGGAACATACAGATCTCCCCACCCAACCCACACAGACAGCATATATAGATCACCCCGCCCAACCCACACACACGGAAAATACAGATCACCCCGTCCAACCCACACACATGGAACATACAGATCACTCCGCCCAACCTAAACAAACGGAACATACAGATCACCCACCCCAACCTTCACACAGGGAACATGCAGATCACCCCACCCAACCCACACACACGGAACTTACAGATCACCCCACCCAACCCACACACACGGAACATACAGATCACCCCCCCCCAACCTAAATACACGGAACATACAGATCGCCCCGCCCAACCCACACACACAGAACGTACAGATCACCCCACCCAACCTACACACACGGAACATACAGATCACCCGGCCCAACCCACACTGACAGCATATATAGTTCATCCCGCCCAACGCACACACTTGGAACATACAGATCACCATGCCTAACGGCGACACACGGAATATACAGATCACCCCGCTCGACCAACACACACGGAACATACAGATCACCCACACCAACCTTCACACAGGGAACTTGCAGATCATCCCACCCGACCCACACACACGGAGCATACGGATCACCCCGCACAACCACACAGACAGCATATATAGATCACCCCGCCCACCCCACACACACGGAACATACAGATCACCATGCCCAACCCACACACATGGAACATACAGTTCACCCCGCCCAACCTACACACACAGAACATACAGATCACCCCGCCCAACCAACACACACACAACATACAGATCACTCTGCCCGGCCGACACACACAGAACATACAGGTTACCCCGCCCAACCCACACAGATGGAACATGCAGATCACCCCGCCCAACCTACACACATGGAACATACAGATCACCCCGCCCAACCCACACACAGAGAACATACAGATCACCTCACCCAAGCCACACACACGGAGCATACAGATCACCCCGCCCAACCAAAACACACAGAACATACAGATCACATCGCCTAACCCACATACGATCATATAGATCACCCTGCCCAACCCAAACACACAGAGCATACAGATCACCCCACCCAACCCACACAAACAGCATATATAGCTCACCTCGCCTAACCCACACACGCGGAACATACAGATCACCCCGCCCATCCCAAACACATGGAACATACAGATTACCCCGCCCAACCTATACACACAAAACATACAGATCACCCCGCCCAACCCACACACACACAACATACAGATCACTCCGCCTGGCCGACACACACAGAACATACAGATTACCCCGCCCAACCCACACACGAGAGCATACAGATCACCCCACCCAACCCACACACATGGAACATACAGATCACCCCACCGAAACTACACACACGGAACCTACAGATCACCCCGCCCAACCCACACTCACGGAGCATACAGATCACTCCGCCCAACCCAAACACACACATACATACAGATCACACCGCCTAACCCACACACGGATCATATAGATCACCCCGCCCAACCCACACACACGGAGCATACAGATCACCCCGCCCAACCCACACAGACAGAATATATACATCACCCCACCCAACCCACACACACGGATCATACAGATCACCCCGCCCAACCCACACACACGGAGCATACAGATCACCCCGCCCAACCCACACACACAGAACGTACAGATCACCCCGCCCAACCTACACACACGGAGCATACAGATCACCCCGCCTAACCCACATAGACAGCATATATAGATCACCCCGCCCAACCCACACACACGGAACAAACAGAACACCCCGCCCAACCCACACACATGGAACATACAGATCACCCCGCCCAACCTACACACACGGAACATACAGATCACCCCGCCCAACCCACACACACAGAACGTACAGATCACCCCACCCAAACCACACACACACGGAACATACAAATAATCCCGCCCAACCCACGCACACGGAACATACAGATCACCACGCCCAACCCACACACATGGAACATACAGATCTCCCCACCCAACCCACACAGACAGCATATATAGATCACCCCGCCCAACCCACACACACGGAAAATACAGATCACCCCGTCCAACCCACACACATGGAACATACAGATCACTCCGCCCAACCTAAACAAACGGAACATACAGATCACCCACCCCAACCTTCACACAGGGAACATGCAGATCACCCCACCCAACCCACACACACGGAACTTACAGATCACCCCACCCAACCCACACACACAGAACATACAGATCACCACACCCAACCTAAATACACGGAACATACAGATCGCCCCGCCCAACCCACACACACAGAACGTACAGATCACCCCACCCAACCTACACACACGGAACATACAGATCACCCGGCCCAACCCACACTGACAGCATATATAGTTCATCCCGCCCAACGCACACACTTGGAACATACAGATCACCATGCCTAACGGCCACACACGGAATATACAGATCACCCCGCTCGACCAACACACACGGAACATACAGATCACCCACACCAACCTTCACACAGGGAACTTGCAGATCATCCCGCCCGACCCACACACACGGAGCATACGGATCACCCCGCACAACCACACAGACAGCATATATAGATCACCCCGCCCACCCCACACACACGGAACATACAGATCACCCCGCCCAACCCACACACATGGAACATACAGTTCACCCCGCCCAACCTACACACACAGAACATACAGATCACCCCGCCCAACCAACACACACACAACATACATATCACTCTGCCCGGCCGACACACACAGAACATACAGGTTACCACGCCCAACCCACACACATAGAGCATACAGATCACCCGACCCAACCCACACACATGGAACATATAGATAACCCCACCCAAACTACACACACGGAACATACATATCACCCCACCCAAACCACACACACGGAACATACAGATCACCACGCACAACCCACACACACAGAACATACAGATCACCTCACCCGGCTCAACCCACACACACAGAACATACAGATCACCACGCCCAACCTACAAACACGGAACATACAGATCATCCCGCACAACCCAAACACACAGAACATACAGATCATCCCTCCCAACCCACAAAAACGGAACATACAGATCACCCTGCCCAACCCACACACACAGAACATACAGATCACCCCGTCCAACCCACACACACGGAACATACAGATCACCCCGCCCAACCCACACACATGGAACATACAGATCACCCCGCCCAACCCACACACACAGAACGTACAGATCACCCCACCCAAACCACACACAGGAGACATACAGATTACCCCGCCCAACCCACACACACGGAACATACAGATCACCCCGCCCAACCCACACACATGGAACATACAGATCACACCGCCTAACCCACACACGGATCATATAGATCACCCCGCCCAACCCACACAAACGGAGCATACAGATCACCCCGCCCAACCCACACAGACAGCATATATAGATCACCCCGCCCAACCCACACACACGGAAAATACAGAACACCCACCCCAACCTTCACACAGGGAACATGCAGATCACCCCACACGGAATCTACACACACGGAGCATACAGATCACCCCGCCCAACCTACACACACGGAACATACACATCACTCCGCCCGGCCGACACACACAGAACATACAGATTACCCCGCCCAACCTACACACACGGAACATACAGATCACTCCGCCCGGCCGACACACACAGAACATACAGATTACCCCGCCCAACCCAATCACACACATACATACAGATCACACCGCCTAACCCACACACGGATCATATAGATCACCCCGCCCAAACCACACACACGGAGCATACAGATCACCCCGCCCAACCCACACAGACAGAATATATACATCACCCCGCCCAACCCACACACACGGAACATACAGATCACCCCGCCCAACCCACACACACGGAGCATACAGATCACTCCGCCCAACCCAAACACACACATACATACAGATCACACCGCCTAACCCACACACGGATCATATAGATCACCCCGCCCAACCCACACACACGGAACAAACAGAACACCCTGCCCAACCCACACACACAGAACGTACAGATCACCCCACCCAAATCACACACACGGAACATACAAATAATCCCGCCCAACCCACGCACACGGAACATACAGATCACCACGCCCAAACCACACACACAGAACATACAGATCACCACGCCCAACCTACAAACACGGAACATACAGATCATCCCGCACAACCCAAACACACAGAACATACAGATCATCCCTCCCAACCCACAAAAACGGAACATACAGATCACCCTGCCCAACCCACACACACAGAACATACAGATCACCCCGTCCAACCCACACACACGGAACATACAGATCACCCCGCCCAACCCACACACATGGAACATACAGATCACCCCGCCCAACCCACACACACAGAACGTACAGATCACCCCACCCAAACCACACACACACGGAACATACAAATAATCCCGCCCAACCCACGCACACGGAACATACAGATCACCACACCCAACCCACACACACAGAGCATACAGATCACCCCACCCAACCCACACACACGGAACTTACAGATCACCCCACCCAACCCACACACATGGAACATACAGATCACCATGCCCAACCCACACACACAGAACATACAGATCACCTCACCCAACCTACACACACGGAGCATACAGATCACCCCGCCCAACCTACACACACGGAACATACAGATCACTCCTCCCGGCCGACACACACAGAACATACAGATTACCCCGCCCAACCCACACACAGAGAGCATACAGATCACCCCACCCAAACCACACACACGAAACGTACAAATGATCCCGCCCAACCCACGCACACGGAACATACAGATCACCACGCCCAACCCACACACACAGAGCATACAGATCACCCCACCCAACCCACACACACGGAACTTACAGATCACCCCACCCAACCCACACACATGGAACATACAGATCACCATGCCCAACCCACACACACAGAACATACAGATCACCTCACCCAACCTACACACACGGAGCATACAGATCACCCCGCCCAACCTACACACACGGAACATACAGATCACTCCTCCCGGCCGACACACACAGAACATACAGATTACCCCGCCCAACCCACACACAGAGAGCATACAGATCACCCCACCCAAACCACACACACGAAACGTACAAATGATCCCGCCCAACCCACGCACACGGAACATACAGATCACCACGCCCAACCCACACACACAGAGCATACAGATCACCCCACCCAACCCACACACACGGAACTTACAGATCACCACGCCCAATCCACACACACAGAACATACAGATCACCCCGACCAACCTACACACACGGAACATACAGATCACCCCACCAAAACCACACACACGGAACATAAAGATCACCCCGCCCAATCCACACAAACAGAACATAGAGATCACCATGCCCAACCCACACAGACAGAACATACTTATCACCCCACCCAAACCACACACACGGAACATACAAATCATCCAGCCCAACCCACGCACACGGAACATACAGATGACCACGCCCAACCGACACACACAGAACATACAGATCACCTCACCCGGCCCAACCCACACAGACGGAACATGCAGATCACCCCGCCCAACCTACACACATGGAACATACAGATCACCCCGCCCAACTCACACACACAGAACATACAGATCACCTCACCCAAGCCACACACACGGAGCATACAGATCACCCCGCCCAACCAAAACACACAGAACATACAGATCACATCGCCTAACCCACATACGGATCATATAGATCACCCTGCCGAACCCAAACACACAGAGCATACAGATCACCCCGCCCAACCCACACAAACAGCATATATAGATCACCCCGCCCATCCCAAACACATGGAACATACAGATTACCCCGCCCAACCTATACACACAAAACATACAGATCACCCCTCCCAACCCACTCACACACAACATACAGATCACTCCGCCTGGCCGACACACACAGAACATACAGATTACCCCGCCCAACCCACACATGAGAGCATACAGATCACCCCGCCCAACCCACACACATGGAACATACAGATCACCATACCCAACCCACACACACAGAACATACAGATCACCTCACCCAACCTACACACACAGAGCATACAGATCACCCCGCCCAACCTACACACATGGAACATACAGATCACTCCGCCCGGCCGACACACACAGAACATACAGATTACTCCGCCCAACCCACACACAGAGAGCATACAGATCACCCCACCCAATCCACACACACGAAACGTACAAATGATCCCGCCCAACCCACGCACAGGGAACATACAGATCACCACGCCCACCCACACACACAGAGCATACAGATCACCCCACCCAACCCACACACACGGAACTTACAGATCACCCCACCCAACCCACACACATGGAATATACAGATCACCATGCCCAACCCACACACACAGAACATACAGATCACCTCACCCAACCTACACACACGGAGCATACAGATCACCCCGCCCAACCTACACACACGGAACATACAGATCACTCCGCCCGGCCGACACACACAGAACATACAGATTACCCCGCCCAACCCACACACAGAGAGCATACAGATCACCCCACCTAAACCACACACACGAAACGTACAAATGATCCCGCCCAACCCACGCACACGGAACATACAGATCACCACGCCCAACCCACACACACAGAGCATACAGATCACCCCACCCAACCCACACACACGGAACTTACAGATCACCACGCCCAATCCACACACACAGAACATACAGATCACCCCGACCAACCTACACACACGGAACATACAGATCACCCCACCAAAACCACACACACGGAACATAAAGATCACCCCGCCCAATCCACACAAACAGAACATAGAGATCACCATGCCCAACCCACACAGACAGAACATACTTATCACCCCACCCAAACCACACACACGGAACATACAAATCATCCAGCCCAACCCACGCACACGGAACATACAGATGACCACGCCCAACCGACACACACAGAACATACAGATCACCTCACCCGGCCCAACCCACACAGACGGAACATGCAGATCACCACGCCCAACCTACACACATGGAACATACAGATCACCCCGCCCAACCCACACACACAGAACATACAGATCACCTCACCCAAGCCACACATACGGAGCATACAGATCACCCCGCCCAACCAAAACGCACAGAACATACAGATCACATCGCCTAACCCACATACGGATCATATAGATCACCCTGCCGAACCCAAACACACAGAGCATACAGATCACCCCGCCCAACCCACACAAACAGCATATATAGATCACCCCGCCCAACCCACACACACAGAACATACAGATCACCCCGCCCATCCCAAACACATGGAACATACAGATTACCCCGCCCAACCTATACACACAAAACATACAGATCACCGCGCCCAACCCACACACACACAACATACAGATCACTCCGCCTGGCCGACACACACAGAACATACAGATTACCCCGCCCAACCCACACACGAGAGCATACAGATCACCCCACCCAACCCACACACATGGAACATACAGATCACCCCACCGAAACTACACACACGATACATACAGATCACCACACCCAACCCACATACACAGAACATACAGATCACCACACCCAACCCACACAGACAGCAGATATAGATCACCCCGCACAACCCACACACACAGAACATACAGATCAGCCCCTGCCCACACACACAGAACATACAGATCACCCCGACCAACCTACACACACGGAACATACAGATCACCCCACCAAAACCACACACACGGAACATAAAAATCACCCCGCCCAACCCACACAAACAGAACATAGAGATCACCCCGCCCAACCCACACAAACAGAACAAAGAGATCACCACGCCCAACCCAAACAGACAGAACATACTTATCACCCCACCCAAACCACACACACGGAACATACAAATCATCCAGCCCAACCCACGCACACGGAACATACAGATCACCACGCCCAACCGACACACACAGAACATACAGATCACCTCACCCGGCCCAACCCACACAGATGGAACATGCAGATCACCCCGCCCAACCTACACACATGGAACATACAGATCACCCCGCCCAACCCACACACAGAGAACATACAGATCACCTCACCCAAGCCACACACACGGAGCATACAGATCACCCCGCCCAACCAAAACACACAGAACATACAGATCACATCGCCTAACCCACATACGGATCATATAGATCACCCTGCCCAACCCAAACACACAGAGCATACAGATCACCCCGCCCAACCCACACAAACAGCATATATAGATCACCCCGCCTAACCCACACACGCGGAACATACAGATCACCCCGCCCATCCCAAACACATGGAACATACAGATTACCCCGCCCAACCTATACACACAAAACATACAGATCACCCCGCCCAACCCACACACACACAACATACAGATCACTCCGCCTGGCCGACACACACAGAACATACAGATTACCCCGCCCAACCCACACACGAGAGCATACAGATCACCCCACCAAACCCACACACATGGAACATACAGATCACCCCACCGAAACTACACACACGAAACATACAGATCACCCCACCCAAACCACACACACGGAACATACAGATCACCACGCCCAACCCACACGCACAGAACATAGAGACCACGCCCAACCCAAACACAGAACATACAGATCACCCCACCCAAACCACACACACAGGGAACATACAAATCATCCCGCCCAACACGCGCACATGGAACATACAGATCACCACACCCAACCCACACAGACAGCATATATAGATCACCCCGCACAACCCACACACACGGAACATACAGATCACCCCCCCCAACCTAAATGCACGGAACATACAGATCGCCCCGCCCAACCCACACACACAGAACGTACAGATCACCCCACCCAACCTACACACACGGAACATACAGATCACCCGGCCCAACCCACACTGACAGCATATATAGTTCATCCCGCCCAACGCACACACTTGGAACATACAGATCACCATGCCTAACGGCCACACACGGAATATACAGATCACCCCGCTCGACCAACACACACGGAACATACAGATCACCCACACCAACCTTCACACAGGGAACTTGCAGATCATCCCGCCCGACCCACACACACGGAGCATACGGATCACCCCGCACAACCACACAGACAGCATATATAGATCACCCCGCCCACCCCACACACACGGAACATACAGATCACCCCGCCCAACCCACACACATGGAACATACAGTTCACCCCGCCCAACCTACACACACAGAACATACAGATCACCCCGCCCAACCAACACACACACAACATACATATCACTCTGCCCGGCCGACACACACAGAACATACAGGTTACCACGCCCAACCCACACACATAGAGCATACAGATCACCCGACCCAACCCACACACATGGAACATATAGATAACCCCACCCAAACTACACACACGGAACATACATATCACCCCACCCAAACCACACACACGGAACATACAGATCACCACGCACAACCCACACACACAGAACATACAGATCACCTCACCCGGCTCAACCCACACACACAGAACATACAGATCACCACGCCCAACCTACAAACACGGAACATACAGATCATCCCGCACAACCCAAACACACAGAACATACAGATCATCCCTCCCAACCCACAAAAACGGAACATACAGATCACCCTGCCCAACCCACACACACAGAACATACAGATCACCCCGTCCAACCCACACACACGGAACATACAGATCACCCCGCCCAACCCACACACATGGAACACACAGATCACCCCGCCCAACCCACACACACAGAACGTACAGATCACCCCACCCAAACCACACACACACGGAACATACAAATAATCCCGCCCAACCCACGCACACGGAACATACAGATCACCACGCCCAACCCACACACACGGAACATACAGATCACCCCGCCCAACCCACACACATGGAACATACAGATCACACCGCCTAACCCACACACGGATCATATAGATCACCCCGCCCAACCCACACAAACGGAGCATACAGATCACCCCGCCCAACCCACACAGACAGCATATATAGATCACCCCGCCCAACCCACACACACGGAAAATACAGAACACCCACCCCAACCTTCACACAGGGAACATGCAGATCACCCCACACGGAATCTACACACACGGAGCATACAGATCACCCCGCCCAACCTACACACACGGAACATACACATCACTCCGCCCGGCCGACACACACAGAACATACAGATTACCCCGCCCAACCTACACACACGGAACATACAGATCACTCCGCCCGGCCGACACACACAGAACATACAGATTACCCCGCCCAACCCAATCACACACATACATACAGATCACACCGCCTAACCCACACGCGGATCATATAGATCACCCCGCCCAAACCACACACACGGAGCATACAGATCACCCCGCCCAACCCACACAGACAGAATATATACATCACCCCGCCCAACCCACACACACGGAACATACAGATCACCCCGCCCAACCCACACACACGGAGCATACAGATCACTCCGCCCAACCCAAACACACACATACATACAGATCACACCGCCTAACCCACACACGGAACATATAGATCACCCCGCCCAACCCACACACACGGAACAAACAGAACACCCCGCCCAACCCACACACACAGAACGTACAGATCACCCCACCCAAATCACACACACGGAACATACAAATAATCCCGCCCAACCCACGCACACGGAACATACAGATCACCACGCCCAAACCACACACACGGAACATACAGATCACCCCGCCCAACCCACACACATGGAACATACAGATCACACCGCCCAACCTACACACACGGAACATACAGATCACTCCGCCCGGCCGACACACACAGAACATACAGATTACCCCGCCCAACCCACACACAGAGAGCATACAGATCACCCCACCCAAACCACACACACGAAACGTACAAATGATCCCGCCCAACCCACGCACACGGAACATACAGATCACCACGCCCAACCCACACACACAGAGCATACAGATCACCCCACCCAACCCACACACACGGAACTTACAGATCACCCCACCCAACCCACACACATGGAACATACAGATCACCATGCCCAACCCACACACACAGAACATACAGATCACCTCACCCAACCTACACACACGGAGCATACAGATCACCCCGCCCAACCTACACACACGGAACATACAGATCACTCCTCCCGGCCGACACACACAGAACATACAGATTACCCCGCCCAACCCACACACAGAGAGCATACAGATCACCCCACCCAAACCACACACACGAAACGTACAAATGATCCCGCCCAACCCACGCACACGGAACATACAGATCACCACGCCCAACCCACACACACAGAGCATACAGATCACCCCACCCAACCCACACACACGGAACTTACAGATCACCACGCCCAATCCACACACACAGAACATACAGATCACCCCGACCAACCTACACACACGGAACATACAGATCACCCCACCAAAACCACACACACGGAACATAAAGATCACCCCGCCCAATCCACACAAACAGAACATAGAGATCACCATGCCCAACCCACACAGACAGAACATACTTATCACCCCACCCAAACCACACACACGGAACATACAAATCATCCAGCCCAACCCACGCACACGGAACATACAGATGACCACGTTCAACCGACACACACAGAACATACAGATCACCTCACCCGGCCCAACACACACAGACGGAACATGCAGATCACCCCGCCCAACCCACACATGAGAGCATACAGATCACCCCGCCCAACCCACACACATGGAACATACAGATCACCATACCCAACCCACACACACAGAACATACAGATCACCTCACCCAACCTACACACACGGAGCATACAGATCACCCCGCCCAACCTACACACACGGAACATACAGATCACTCCGCCCGGCCGACACACACAGAACATACAGATTACTCCGCCCAACCCACACACAGAGAGCATACAGATCACCCCACCCAATCCACACACACGAAACGTACAAATGATCCCGCCCAACCCACGCACACGGAACATACAGATCACCACGCCCAACCCACACACACAGAGCATACAGATCACCCCACCCAACCCACACACACGGAACTTACAGATCACCCCACCCAACCCACACACATGGAATATACAGATCACCATGCCCAACCCACACACACAGAACATACAGATCACCTCACCCAACCTACACACACGGAGCATACAGATCACCCCGCCCAACCTACACACACGGAGCATACAGATCACCCCACCCAACCCACACACACGGAACTTACAGATCACCACGCCCAATCCACACACACAGAACATACAGATCACCCCGACCAACCTACACACACGGAACATACAGATCACCCCACCAAAACCACACACACGGAACATAAAGATCACCCCGCCCAATCCACACAAACAGAACATAGAGATCACCATGCCCAACCCACACAGACAGAACATACTTATCACCCCACCCAAACCACACACACGGAACATACAAATCATCCAGCCCAACCCACGCACACGGAACATACAGATGACCACGCCCAACCGACACACACAGAACATACAGATCACCTCACCCGGCCCAACCCACACAGACGGAACATGCAGATCACCCCGCCCAACCTACACACATGGAACATACAGATCACCCCGCCCAACCCACACACACAGAACATACAGATCACCTCACCCAACCTACACACACGGAGAATACAGATCACCCCGCCCAACCTACACACACGGAACATACAGATCACTCCGCCCGGCCGACACACACAGAACATACAGATTACCCCGCCCAACCCACACACAGAGAGCATACAGATCACCCCACCCAAACCACACACACGAAACGTACAAATGATCCCGCCCAACCCACGCACACGGAACATACAGATCACCACGCCCAACCCACACACACAGAGCATACAGATCACCCCACCCAACCCACACACACGGAACTTACAGATCACCACGCCCAATCCACACACACAGAACATACAGATCACCCCGACCAACCAACACACACGGAACATACAGATCACCCCACCAAAACCACACACACGGAACATAAAGATCACCCCGCCCAATCCACACAAACAGAACATAGAGATCACCATGCCCAACCCACACAGACAGAACATACTTATCACCCCACCCAAACCACACACACGGAACATACAAATCATCCAGCCCAACCCACGCACACGGAACATACAGATGACCACGCCCAACCGACACACACAGAACATACAGATCACCTCACCCGGCCCAACCCACACAGACGGAACATGCAGATCACCCCGCCCAACCTACACACATGGAACATACAGATCACCCCGCCCAACCCACACACACAGAACATACAGATCACCTCACCCAAGCCACACATACGGAGCATACAGATCACCCCGCCCAACCAAAACGCACAGAACATACAGATCACATCGCCTAACCCACATACGGATCATATAGATCACCCTGCCGAACCCAAACACACAGAGCATACAGATCACCCCGCCCAACCCACACAAACAGCATATATAGATCACCCCGCCCAACCCACACACACAGAACATACAGATCACCCCGCCCATCCCAAACACATGGAACATACAGATTACCCCGCCCAACCTATACACACAAAACATACAGATCACCGCGCCCAACCCACACACACACAACATACAGATCACTCCGCCTGGCCGACACACACAGAACATACAGATTACCCCGCCCAACCCACACACGAGAGCATACAGATCTCCCCACCCAACCCACACACATGGAACATACAGATCACCCCACCGAAACTACACACACGATACATACAGATCACCACACCCAACCCACATACACAGAACATACAGATCACCACACCCAACCCACACAGACAGCAGATATAGATCACCCCGCACAACCCACACACACAGAACATACAGATCAGCCCCTGCCCACACACACAGAACATACAGATCACCCCGACCAACCTACACACACGGAACATACAGATCACCCCACCAAAACCACACACACGGAACATAAAAATCACCCCGCCCAACCCACACAAACAGAACATAGAGATCACCCCGCCCAACCCACACAAACAGAACATAGAGATCACCACGCCCAACCCAAACAGACAGAACATACTTATCACCCCACCCAAACCACACACACGGAACATACAAATCATCCAGCCCAACCCACGCACACGGAACATACAGATCACCACGCCCAACCGACACACACAGAACATACAGATCACCTCACCCGGCCCAACCCACACAGATGGAACATGCAGATCACCCCGCCCAACCTACACACATGGAACATACAGATCACCCCGCCCAACCCACACACAGAGAACATACAGATCACCTCACCCAAGCCACACACACGGAGCATACAGATCACCCCGCCCAACCAAAACACACAGAACATACAGATCACATCGCCTAACCCACATACGGATCATATAGATCACCCTGCCCAACCCAAACACACAGAGCATACAGATCACCCCGCCCAACCCACACAAACAGCATATATAGATCACCCCGCCTAACCTACACACGCGGAACATACAGATCACCCCGCCCATCCCAAACACATGGAACATACAGATTACCCCGCCCAACCTATACACACAAAACATACAGATCACCCCGCCCAGCCCACACACACACAACATACAGATCACTCCGCCTGGCCGACACACACAGAACATACAGATTACCCCGCCCAACCCACACACGAGAGCATACAGATCACCCCACCCAACCCACACACATGGAACATACAGATCACCCCACCGAAACTACACACACGAAACATACAGATCACCCCACCCAAACCACACACACGGAACATACAGATCACCACGCCCAACCCACACGCACAGAACATAGAGACCACGCCCAACCCAAACACAGAACATACAGATCACCACGCCCAACCCACGCACACGGAACATACAGATCACCACACCCAACCCACACACACGAGACATACAGATTACCCCACCCAACCCACACACACGGAACATACAGATCACCCCGCCCAACCCACACACACGGAGCATACAGATCACTCCGCCCAACCCAAACACACACATACATACAGATCACACCGCCTAACCCACACACGGATCATATAGATCACCCCGCCCAAACCACACACACGGAGCATACAGATCACCCCGCCCAACCCACACAGACAGAATATATACATCACCCCGCCCAACCCACACACACGGAACATACAGATCACCCCGCCCAAACCACACACACGGAGCATACAGATCACCCCGCCCAACCCACACACACAGAACATACAGACCACGCCCAACCCAAACACAGAACATACAGATCACCCCACCCAAACCACACACACAGGGAACATACAAATCATCCCGCCCAACCCGCGCACACGGAACATACAGATCACCACGCCCAACCCACACACACAGAACATACAGATCACCTCACCCGGCTCAACCCACACATACAGAACATACAGATCACCCCGCCCAACACACACACACGGAACATACAGATTACCCCACCCAACCCACACACACGGAACATACAGATCACCACGCCCAACCCACACACACAAGACATACAGATTACCCCACCCAACCACAAACACGGAACATACAGATCAC
The DNA here is from genome assembly GCF_030028105.1 of Mobula birostris. NCBI lineage: Eukaryota > Metazoa > Chordata > Chondrichthyes > Myliobatiformes > Myliobatidae > Mobula > Mobula birostris. The sequence continues at coordinate 46,039 of NW_027275836.1, forward strand.
CCCGCCCAACCCACACACACAGAACATACAGACCACGCCCAACCCAAACACAGAACATACAGATCACCCCACCCAAACCACACACACAGGGAACATACAAATCATCCCGCCCAACCCGCGCACACGGAACATACAGATCACCACGCCCAACCCACACACACAGAACATACAGATCACCTCACCCGGCTCAACCCACACATACAGAACATACAGATCACCCCGCCCAACACACACACACGGAACATACAGATTACCCCACCCAACCCACACACACGGAACATACAGATCACCACGCCCAACCCACACACACAAGACATACAGATTACCCCACCCAACCACAAACACGGAACATACAGATCACCCCGCCCAACCCACACACACGGAGCATACAGATCACTCCGCCCAACCCAAACACACACATACATACAGATCACACCGCCTAACCCGCACACGGATCATATAGATCACCCCGCCCAACCCACACACACGAGACATACAGATTACCCCACCCAACCCACACACACGTAACATACAGATCACCCCGCCCAACCCACACACACGGAGCATACAGATCACTCCGTCCAACCCAAACACACACATACATACAGATCACACCGCCTAACCCACACACGGATCATATAGATCACCCCGCCCCAACCCACACACACGGAGCATACAGATCACCCCGCCCCAACCCACACAGACAGAATATATACATCACCCCGCCCAACCCACACACACGGATCATACAGATCACCCCCGCCCAACCCACACACACGGAGCATACAGATCACCCCCGCCCAACCCACACACACAGAACGTACAGATCATCCCGCCCAACCTACACACACGGAGCATACAGATCACCCCGCCTAACCCACACACACAGCATATATAGATCACCCCGCCCCAACCCACACACACGGAACAAACAGAACACCCCGCCCAACCCACGCACATGGAACATACAGATCACCCCGCCCAACCTACACACACGGAACATACAGATCACCCCGCCCAACCCACCACACAGACAGACGTACAGATCACCCCACCCAAACCACACACACAACGGAACATACAAATAATCCCGCCCAACCCACGCACACGGAACATACAGATCACCACGCCCAACCCACACACACGAGACATACAGATTACCCCGCCCAACCCACACACACGGAACATACAGATCACCCCGCCCAACCCACACACATGGAACATACAGATCTCCCCACCCCAACCCACACAGACAGCATATATAGATCACCCCGCCCAACCCACACACACGGAAAATACAGATCACCCCGTCCAACCCACACACATGGAACATACAGATCACTCCGCCCAACCTAAACAAACGGAACATACAGATCACCCACCCCAACCTTCACACAGGGAACATGCAGATCACCCCACCCAACCCACACACACGGAACTTACAGATCACCCCACCCAACCCACACACAAAGAACATACAGATCAACACACCCAACCCACACACACGGAACATACAGATCACCCCCCCCCAACCTAAATACACGGAACATACAGATCGCCCCGCCCAACCCACACACACAGAACGTACAGATCACCCCACCCAACCTACACACACGGAACATACAGATCACCCGGCCCAACCCACACTGACAGCATATATAGTTCATCCCGCCCAACGCACACACTTGGAACATACAGATCACCATGCCTAACGGCCACACACGGAATATACAGATCACCCCGCTCGACCAACACACACGGAACATACAGATCACCCACACCAACCTTCACACAGGGAACATGCAGATCATCCCGCCAGACCCACACACACGGAGCATACGGATCACCCCGCACAACCACACAGACAGCATATATAGATCACCCCGCCCACCCCCACACACACGGAACATACAGATCACCCCGCCCAACCCACACACATGGAACATACAGTTCACCCCGCCCAACCTACACACACAGAACATACAGATCACCCCCGCCCAACCAACACACACACAACATACAGATCACTCTGCCCGGCCGACACACACAGAACATACAGGTTACCACGCCCAACCCACACACATAGAGCATACAGATCACCCGACCCAACCCACACACATGGAACATATAGATAACCCCACCCAAACTACACACACGGAACATACAGATCACCCCACCCAAACCACACACATGGAACATACAGATCACCACGCACAACCCACACACACAGAACATACAGATCACCTCACCCGGCGCAACCCACACACACAGAACATACAGATCACCACGCCCAACCTACAAACACGGAACATACAGATCATCCCGCAAAACACACAGAACATACAGATCATCCCTCCCAACCCACAAAAACGGAACATACAGATCACCCTGCCCAACCCACACACACAGAACATACAGATCACCCCGTCCAACCCACACACACGGAACATACAGATCACCCCGCCCAACCCACACACATGGAACATACAGATCACCCCGCCCAACCCACACACACAGAACGTACAGATCACCCCACCCAAACCACACACACACGGAACATACAAATAATCCCGCCCAACCCACGCACACGGAACATACAGATCACCACACCCAACCCACACACAGGAGACATACAGATTACCCCGCCCAACCCACACACACGGAACATACAGATCACCCCGCCCAACCCACACACATGGAACATACAGATCACACCACCTAACCCACACACGGATCATATAGATCACCCCGCCCAACCCACACAAACGGAGCATACAGATCACCCCGCCCAACCCACACAGACAGCATATATAGATCACCCCGCCCAACCTACACACACGGAAAATACAGATCACCCCGTCCAACCCACACACATGGAACATACAGATCACTCCGCCCAACCTAAACACACGGAACATACAGATCACCCACCCCAACCTTCACACAGGGAACATGCAGATCACCCCACCCAACCCACACAAACGGAACATACAGATCACCACACCCAACCCACATACACAGAACATACAGATCACCACACCCAACCCACACTGACAGCATATATAGATCACCCCGCACAACCCACACACACGGAACATACAGATCACCCCCCCCAACCTAAACACACGGAACTTACAGATCACCCCGCCCAACCCACACACACAGAACGTACAGATCACCCCACCCAACCTACACACACGGAAGATACAGATCACCCAGCCCAACCCACACTGACAGCATATATACATCATCCCGCCCAACGCACACACTTGGAACATACAGATCACCCTGCCTAACGGCCACACACGGAATATACAGATCACCCCGCCCGACCCACACACACGGAACATACAGATCACCCACACCAACCTTCACACAGGGAACATGCAGATCACCCCACCCAACCCACACACACGGAATTTACAGATCACCCCACCCAAGCCACACACACAGAACATACAGATCACCACACCCTACCCACATACACAGAACATACAGATGACCACACCCAAACCACACACACAGAACATAGAGATCATCCCGCCCGACCCACACACACG
>NW_027275837.1:0-49581 GCF_030028105.1 Mobula birostris
GGCTTTAAGGTAGGGGGTGGGAAGTTGAAGGGGGATATTAGAGGAAGGTTTTTTACTCAGAGTGGTTGGTGCGTGGAATGCACTGCCTGAGTCAGTGGTGGAGGCAGGTACACTAGTGAAGTTTAAGACAGGTATATGGAGGAATTTAAGGTGGGGGGTTAAATGGGAGGCAGGGTTTGAGGTCGGTACAACATTGTGGGCTGAAGGGCCTGTACTGTGCTGTACTATTCTATGTTCTACAGACAGAGTAAATGTGAATAGGCTCTTTCCATTTAGATTAGGAGAGATAAATGCAAGAGGACATGGCTTTAGGGTGAGAGGGGAAAGGTTTGGGGGGAGTGTGGAACGAGCTGCCATCTTATGTGGTAAACGCAGGCTCACTCTTAAGTTTTAAGAATAAGTTGGATAGGTACATGGATGGGAGAGGTCTGGAGGGTGATGGACCAGGTGCCGGTCGATGGGGCCAGCGGAATAAAGTTTCGGCACGGACTAGAAGGGGCCGAACGGCCTGTTCTCTGTGCTGTAGTCTTCCGTGGTTCTGCGGCTCCCAGATGCGGGGAAATGCGTCGTTTCTGCGTCAGAGACCGACGCAGTCTGAGCCCCGCGCTGGGGGCGGCCTGCAAGGTGTGCTGGGCTGACTAAACCCACGGCCCAATAACCCTGTGTGACAGGGACACGTCAGGTTGAACCCTGAACACACACACACTCTCAGCATGATCCAGCAGGTTTGCAAGTAGATGACAGGTGTAACACAAATGTTAAGGAAGGACAAGCCAATGACTGGGTACAACTGCAGACAGAGCAAAGGGTTAAACTGCGCCGCAGAGGCGAAATTCAAAAAGGGCGAAAAGAACGCAGGACTGAAGGTGCTGTACTTAAATGCACGTAGCGTTCAGAATAAGGCAGACAAAACTCGTGGCACAATTAGAGATTGGTCAGGATGACGTCGTGGGTATCACTGAGTCGTGGCTGAAAGGAGGCCGTGGTTGGGAGGCTAACATCAAGCAGGGAAATGAAGTACAATGTTGGAAAGTGTATGGTTATGCACTTTGGCAGAAGAATTAAACGGGCAGACTTAAATGGGGAGAGAATTCAAAGTTCTGAGATGCAACGGGACTTGGGAGTCCTCGTACAGGTTAGGGTTAAGCTCCAGGTTGAGTCGGTGGTGAAGAAGGCGAATGCAATGTTGGCATTCATTTCTAGAGGAATAGAGTATAGGAGCAGGGATGTGATGTTGAGGCTCTATAAGGTGCTGGTGAGACCTCACTTGGAGTACTGTGGGCAGTTTTGGTCTCCTTATTTAAGAAAGGATGTGCTGACGTTGGAGAGGGTACAGAGAAGATTCACTAGAATGATTCCGGGAATGAGAGGGTTAACATATGAGGAATGTTTGACCGCTCTTGGACTGTATTCCTTGGAGTTTAGAAGAATGAGGGGGGACCTCGTAGAAACATTTCAAATGTTGAAAGGCATGGACAGAGTGGATGTGGCAAAGTTGTTTCCCATGATGGGGGAGTCTAGTCCGAGAGGGCATGACTTAAGGATTGAAGGGCACCCATTCAGAACAGAGATGCGAAGAAATTTCTTTAGCCAAAGGGTGGTGAATCTGTGGAATTTGTTGCCACGGGCAGCAGTGGAGGTCGAGTCATTGGGTGTATTTAAGGCAGAGATTGATAGGTATCTGAGTAGTCAGGGCATCAAAGGTTATGGTGAGAAGGCAGGGGAGTGGGACTAAATGGGAGAATGGACCAGCTCATGTTAAAATGGTGGGGCAGACTCGATGGGCCGAATGGCCGACTTCTGCTCCTTTGTCTAATGGTCTTATATACTTTGTATTGAAAGGATAGACAGGAAGTCAGAGGCGGTGGTGTGACTCTGGTGGTAAAAGATGGAATTCCATCTTGAGAAAGAGGTGACAATGGGTCAGAAAGTGCTGAGTCTTTGTGGGTGGAGTTAAGAAATTGCAAGGGTGGAAAACCATTACGGGAATCAAATATAGGCCTCCAAGTCGTAGCCAGGACGCGGGGTTGAGGTTGCAGAAGGGAGCCGGAAAGGGCACGTAATATGGGAAGTGACACAATTGTAACGGGGGACTCCAATGGGGAAGGGGATTGGGAAAATCAGGTTGGTGTCGGATGGCGAGAGGGGGAATTTGCTGAGCGTACAAGATGGCTTTTTCGAGCAGCTTGTATTTGAACCTCTGTGGGGAAAGGCTATCTTGGACTAGGTGCTGTGCGAGAACCCAGTCTTATTGGGGAGCTTGATGTAAAGGAACCCTCGGGAGGCAGTGATCACAATACGGTTTGAAATCATACTGCAGGTGGAGAGGGAGAAGCATAGTTCACATGTCTCGGTGTCGCAGTGGAATACAGGGAATTACAGAGGCATGAGAGAGGAGCTTGCCCAGGTCGATTGGAGGGGGACGCTGGCAGAGATGGCTGAAGTTTCCGGGAAATAGTTCACAAGGCGCATGATAGATATGTCCCACAGAAGAACATAAAAAACTAGGAGCAGGAGTCGGCCATCTTGCCCATCGAGCTTGCTCTGCCACAGAACCATAGAACACTACAGCACAGGAAACAGGCCATTCGGCCCTTCTAGTCCGTGCCGAAACTTTATTCCGCTCGTCCCATCGACCTGCGCCCAGCCCATAACCCTCCAGACCTCTCCCAACATTGCACCTATCCAATTTATTCTTAAAACTGAAGAGTGAGCCTGCGTTTTACCATGTCAGATGGCAGCTCGTTCCACGCTCCCACCACTCTCCCTAAACCTTTCCCCTTTCACCCTAAACCCATGTCCTCTCATATTTCTCTCTCCTAATCTAAGTGGAAAGAGCCTACTTGCATTCACTCTGTCTATGCCCCTCAGAAATTTGTAAACCTCTATCGAATCCCCCCTCATTCTTCTACGCTCCAAGGAATAAAGTCCTAACCTGTTCAATCTTTCCCTGTAACTCAACTCCTGAAGACCCGGCAACATCCTAGTAATTCTTCTCTGCACTCTTTCAATCTTACGTTCAATAAGACCGTGGCTGATCTGTCCGTAAACTCAGCTCCATCTACCTGCCTCTTCCCCATAACCCTTAATTCCCCTACTATGTAAAAACTTATCTAACTGTATCTTAAATATATTTAGTGAGGAAGCCTCAACTGCTTCCCTGGGCAGAGAATTCCACAGATTCACCACTCTCTGGGAAAAAACAGTTTCTCCTCATCTCTGTCCTAAATCTTCTCCCCTGAATCTTGTGGCTCTGTCCCCTAGTTCTAGTCTCACCCACCAGTAGAAAATAACTTTCCTGCCTCTATCTTATCTACCCCTTTCAAATGGCAGGGGTAGGCAAACGTGGCTGACAAAAGGACGCTAAGGACTGATAAAAGCCAAGGAGAGGGCTTATAAGGCAGCAAAAACGAGTGGGAAATCGGATTATTAGGAAGCTTTTAAAATCCAACGAAAGGCAACTAAAAGAAGCTATGAGAAGGGAAAAGATGAAATACATGGGCAGACCATCCAACAACGTAAAGCAGGATACCAAAAGTTTTTTTTCCCATTATATAAAGAGTAAAAGGGAGGTGAGAGTTGATATTGGATCTCTGGGAAATGATGCTGGTGAGGTAGAACGGGGGACGAAGAAATGGCAGATGCACTTAATGGGTACTTTGCATCAGCCTTCACTGTGGAAGACACGAGCAGTGGTGCCAGAGGTCCGTGAGTGCCATTGCGATTACTAAGGAAAAAGTGCCAGGCAAACTCAGAGGTCTTAAGGTGGGTAAGTCACCAGGACCAAGTGGACTACATCCCAGAGTCCCGAGAGAGGTTGCTGAGGAGATTTCGGACGATTCTGGCATGGTCCCAGAGGATTGGAAGATTGCAAATGTCACTCCACTCTTTGAGAAGGGAGGAAGGCAAAAGAAAGAAATTATAGGCCACTGAGAAAGCATTGGGGTCTATTATTAAGGATGAAGTTTCGGGGTACTTGGAGACTAAGGATAAAATAAGTCAGAGTCAGCATGGTTTCTGTGAGGGGAAATCTTGCCCGACAAATCTGTTAGAGTTCTCTGAGGAAGTAACAAGCAGGGTGGAGAAAGGAGAGGCAGTGGACGTCATTTACTTGGACTTTCTGAAGGCATTTGATAATGTGCCACACACGAGAATGTTTAACAAGATAAAATAGAACATAGAATAGTACAGCCCAGTACAGGCCCTTCGGCCCACAATATTGTGCCGACCCTCAAACCCTGCCTCCCATATAAACCCCCACCTTAAATTCCTCCGCATCCCTGTCTAGTAGTCTCTTAAACTTCACTAGTGTATCTGCCTCCACCACTGACTCAGGCAGTGCATTCCACGCACCAACCACTCTCTGAGTAAAAAACCTTCCTCTAATATCCCCCTTGAACTTCCCACCCCTTACCTTAAAGCCATGTCCTCTTGTATTGAGCAGTGGTGCCCTGGGGAAGAGGCGCTGGCTGTCCACTCTATCTATTCCTCTTATTATCTTGTACACCTCTATCATGTCTCCTCTCATCCTCCTTCTCTCCAAAGAGTAAAGCCCCAGCTCCCTTAATCTCTGATCATAATGCATACTCTCTAAACCAAGCAGCATCCTGGTAAATCTCCCCTGTACCCTTTCCAATGCTTCCACATCTTTCCCATAGTGAGGTGACCAGAACTGGACACAATACTCCAAGTGTGTCCTAGCCAGAGTTTTATAGAGCTGCATCATTACCTCGCGACTCTTAAACTCTATCCCTCGACTTATGGAAGCTAACACCCCATAAGCTTTCTTAACTACCCACACAACGTTACAGGAAAGAGACTGGCATGGATAGAGGAATGGCTGACAGGCAGGAGGCAGAGAGTGGGAATAAAAGGGGCCTTTTCTGGTCGGCTGCCGGTGACTAGTGGTGTTCCTCGGGGGTCAGTATTGGGGCCGCTACTTTTCACATTGTTTGTCAGCGATTCGGATAGTGGAATCGATGGCTTTGTGGCAAAGCCTGCGGATGATTCGAAGGTCGGTGGAGGGTAGGTAGTGCCGAGGAAGCAATACGATTGCAGCAGGACCTAGACAAATTGGAAGAATGGGCAAAACGTGTCAGATGGAGTACAGTCAAACAACAGGAATTCTGCAGATGCTGGAAATTCAAGCAACACACATCAAAGTTGCTGGTGAACGCAGCAGGCCAGGCAGCAACTCTAGGAAGAAGAGGTGCAGTCGACGTTTCAGGACTAGTCCTGACGAAGGGTCTCGGCCTGAAACGTCGACTGTACCTCTTCCTACAGATGCTGCCTGGCCTGCTGCGTTCACCAGCAACTTTGATGTGTGTAGATGGAATACAGTGTTGGGAAATGTATGATAATGCAGTTTGGTAAAAGGAACAATAGAGTGAACTATTATCTAAATGGGGAGCAGTTTCAAATATCAGCGTCCTCGTGAAAGACTCCCAGAAGGTTAATTCACAGGTTTGAGTCTCCGGTAAAGGAAGGCAAATGTAATGTTGGCATTTATTTCAAGGGGAAAGCCAGGAGATAACGCTGAGCCTTTGTAAGACACCAGGCAGGCCATACTTGGAGTGTGGTCAACCGCTTTGGGCCCTGTATCTCAGAAAGGATGTGTTGTCATTGGAGAGAGCCCAGAGGAGGTTCAGGAGGATGATTCCGGGAATGACGGGGTTAACATATGGCAGCTTTGGGCCTGCACTCACTGGAATTTTGAAGAATGCCGGGGAATCTCACTGAACCTACCGAACGTTGAAAGGACTAGATAGGGTGGATGTGGAGAGGACGTTTCCTATGGTGGGGGTATCCCGAACTAGAGGCCACAGCCTCAGATTTGAGGGGGCGACCTTTTCGAACGGAGGCAAGGAGAATTTTGTTTTGAGCCAGAGAGCAGTGACGCTCTGCCACAGACTGCGGTGGAGGCCAAGCCCCTGAGTATACTTGAGACAGAAGTTCATGGTTTCCTGATCGGCCGAGGCATCAAAGGATCCGCCAGAAGGCAGGCGTGTGGGGGTTGAGTGGGATCCAGGATCAGTCCCGATGAAATGGTGCAGAAGGGTCGATGGGCTGAATGGCCTAATTCTGCTCCTATCAGCCTCACAGGTGGATAGGGTAGTTAAGAAAGCTTATGGGGTGTTAGATTTCATAAGTCGAGGGACAGAGTTTAAGAGTCGCGAGGGTAATGATGCAGCTCTATAAAACTCTGGTTAGGCCACACTTGGAGTACTGTGTCCAGTTCTGGTCACCTCACTATAGGAAGGATGTGGAAGCATTGGAAAGGGTACAGAGGAGATTTACCAGGATGCTGCCTGGTTTAGAGAGTATGCATTATGATCAGAGATTAAGGGAGCTGGGCTTTACTCTTTGGAGAGAAGAGGATGAGAGGAGACATGATAGAGGTGTACAAGATATTAAGAGGAATAGATAGAGTGGATAGCCAGCGCCTCTTCCCAGGGCACCACTGCTCAATACAAGAGGACATGGCTTTAAGGTAAGGGGTGGGAAGTTCAAGGGGGATATTAGAGGAAGGTTTTTACTCAGAGAGTGGTTGGTGAGTGGAATGCTCTGCCTGAGTCAGTGGTGGAGGCAGATACACTAGTGAAGTTTAAGAGACTACTAGACAGGGATATGGAGGAATTTAAGGTGGGGGCTTATATGGGAGGCAGGGTTTGAGGGTCGGCACAACATTGTGGGCCGAAGGGCCTGTACTATTCTATGTTCTGTGTCTTGTGGAATAGTACTTGGAAGGGCAGAGTTTCTTCTTATACACAAACACTTAACCGGCTTTCTCTTGCACGATCACAGACCTGTACAAAACCCCTGCAATGATCACAACACAGGCACACTGACACACATTCTCTCTCTCTCACACACAACACACAGACAGACACACACACACACACAGACTGACACACACACACACACAGACAGACTGACACACATTCTCTCTCACTCACACACACACACAGACTGACACACACACTCACACACACAGACAGACTGACACACATTCTCTCTCACTCACACACACACACAGACTGACACACACACATACACACAGACTGACACACACACTCACACACACAGACGGACACACATTCTCTCTCACTCACACACACACACAGACTGACACACACACACACAGACAGACTGACACACATTCTCTCTCACTCACACACACACACACACACACACACAGACTGACACACACACTCACACACACAGACAGACGGACACACATTCTCTCTCACTCACACACACACACAGACTGACACACACACACTCACACACAGACTGACACACACACTCACACACACAGACAGACTGACACACACACACACACACACACAGACTGACACACACACTCACACACACAGACAGACTGACACACACACACACACACACACACACACACACACACACACACAGACTGACCTCGGGACAGACGTCTGAAGCTGGTTGTCGGTGATTCGCATCGCAGTGATGATGCAGAACACTGACGATCCCTGTCACAGTGTCGGGGAGGGAGAGAGAGGGGAGAGAGAGGGGGGAGAGGGGAGAGAGGGGGAGAGGGGAGAGAGGGGGAGAGGGGGGGAGAGAGGGGAGAGGGGGGGAGAGAGGGAAGAGAGAGGGGAGAGGGAGACAAGGAGAGAGGGGGAGATGGGAGAGGGTGGAGAAGGGGAGAGGAGGGAAGGTGGGGGGAGAGGAGAGGGGCAGGGAGGGGGACAGGGGAGGGGGGAGTGGGAGTGGAGAGAGGGAGTGAGGGGATAGTGAGGGGTGGAGGGGAGGGGAAGGGGAGAGAGAGGGGAGAGGGAGACGGAGAGGGGAGACAGGGAGGGGGACAGGGGAGGGGGGGAGTGGGAGTGGAGCGAGGGAGTGAGGGGATAGAGTGAGGGGTGGAGGGGGAGGGGAAGGGGGAGAGCGATGGATAATTAGAGGCAGAAACGTCCTTTTTTCCCCCACCGCCAGGCGAGACTAGGCAACGCGGGCTCAAAGTAAATTCAATGTCAAATTTGCCGCCATATACAACCCCGAGGCTCATTTTGCTGCGGGCGCCCTCGAACAACAGAATCAACGAGAGACCGCACCAACTCGGCGCTCGGCCAGCGTGCAGAAGACAACAAACTGTGCAGATACAGAAAGCATGACGACGATAAATAAATGTGGAGACTGTGAGATGAAGGGTGTCCCCCCCCACCCCCGTCTCCCAATCTCTCCGACCCCTCGAGCGTCAGGAGGGAGGGGACACGAGGACTGTCAGACTGGGGAACAGCTCTGACCCTGCCACCACAGAGGTCCCGCCACTGGGCCAGGCGGACGTCCACCGCTTCCCTGGGCCGCACGCTTGGAATGATATTGTCTGTGATATGACGTTGTCTGTGATAATTGGCTCCTTGGGGTGGTCAAGAGCCAGGGGAGGCGGTGGGGATAAATTCCCGCCATCTATCTGACACTCCCACTGGCCTGCGTCTCAAACAGCCTCTGACAACCAAGTCCGGCTCCCGGCCTCCACCTGCGGCCCAGCTGCGGAGCCCCGGGGGGAACTGTTTCTACCGACGGGAGAAGGGGCGAAGGCGGCTTACTGGCGACTTGAAACCTCTCGCTCCGGGCGGACGGGGGCTCGGCGGCTCGTCTGGGGGAGGGAAAACTCTGACCTCAAACCTCCGCTGTATCACGTCACTTCCACAGCCAGCCCCGGACGGCGGAGGGCCACATTCTGGCAATATTCTGTCTTACGTGCTGCGTGAGATGTGTGTATTGAGGGTCCGCTGTGGCCCGGAGGAATGATGGTTCATTTGGTTGTATGAACGTCTAGTCAGATGACAATAAACTTCAACTTCAACTCGTACCCCGAGGTCCCTCTGTCCCTCCACACTCCCCACCGTTCAGTGTCCTACCCTCGTACGCGGAGGTCCCCCCCGTCCCTCGACACTCCCCACTGTTCACTGTCCTACCCTTGTACGCCGAGTCCCCCCGTCCCTCGACACTCCCCACCATTCACTGTGTGTGTCCTACCCTCGTACGCCGAGGTCCCTCTGTCCCTCCACACTCCCCACCGTTCAGTGTCCTACCCTCGTACCCCGAGGTCCCCCCCCCGTCCCTCGACACTCCCCACCATTCACTGTGTGTGTCCTACCCTCGTACGCCGAGGTCCCCCCGTCCCTCGACACTCCCCACCATTCACGGTGAGTGTCCTACCCTCGTACGCCGAGGTCCCTCTGTCCCTCGACACTCCCCACTGTTCAGTGTCCCACCCTCGTACGCCGAGGACCCCCGTCCCTCAACACTCCCCACTGTTCACTGTCCTACCCTTGTACGCCGAGTCCCCCCGTCCCTCGACACTCCCCACCATTCACTGTGTGTGTCCTACCCTCGTACGCCGAGGTCCCCCCCGTCCCTCGACACTCCCCACTGTTCACTGTCCTACCCTTGTACGCCGAGTCCCCCCCGTCCCTCGACACTCCCCACCATTCACTGTGTGTGTCCTACCCTCGTACGCCGAGGTCCCTCTGTCCCTCCACACTCCCCACCGTTCAGTGTCCTACCCTCGTACCCCGAGGTCCCCCCCCCGTCCCTCGACACTCCCCACCATTCCACTGTGTGTGTCCTACCCTGCTGTACGCCGAGGTCCCTCTGTCCCTCGACACTCCCCACTGTTCAGTGTCCCACCCTCGTACGCCGAGGACCCCCGTCCCTCAACACTCCCCACTGTTCACGGTGTGTGCCCTACCCTTGTACGCCGAGGTCCCCCCATCCCTCGACACTCCCCACCGTTCAGTGTCCGACCCTCGTACCCCGAGGTCCCCCTGTCCCTCGACACTCCCCACCGTTCACGGTGTGTGTCCCACCCTCGTACGCCGAGGACCCCCGTCCCTCGACACTCCCCACCGTTCAGTATTCGACCCTCGTACGCCGAGGTCCCCCTGTCCCTCGACACGCCCCACCATTCACAGTGCATGTCCCACCCTCGTACCCCGAGGTCCCCCTGTCCCTCGACCCTCTCCACCATTCACTGTGTGTCTCCTACCCTTGTACGCCGAGGTCCCCCTGTCCCTCGACACTCCCCACCGTTCACGGTGTGTGTCCCACCCTCGTACGCCGAGGTCACCCCGTCCCTCGACACTCCCCACCGTTCACGGTGTGTGTCCCACCCTCGTACCCCGAGTCCCCCCGTCCCTCGACACTCCCCACCGTTCACGGTGCGCGTCCCACCCTCGTACACCGAGTCCCCCTGTCCCTCGACACACCCCACCGTTCACAGAGAGTGTCCCACCCTCGTACCCCGAGTCCCCCTGTCCCTCGACACTCTCCTCCGTTCACGGTGCGTGTCCCACCCTCGTACGCCAAGGTCCCCCGTCCCTCGACACTCCCCACTGTTCAGTGTCCCACCCTCGTACGCCGAGTCCCCCTGTCCCTCGACACTCCCCTCCGTTCACGGTGCGTGTCCCACCCTCGTACGCCGAGTCCCCCCGTCCCTCGACACACCCCACCGTTCCCGGTGCGTGTCCGACCCTGGTACGCCGAGTCCCCCTGTCCCTCGACACTCCCCACCGTTCACGGTGCGTGTCCACCCTCGTACGCCGAGGTCCCTCTGTCCCTCGATACTCCCCACTGTTCAGTGTCCCACCCTCGTACGCCGAGTCCCCCCGTCCCTCGACACTCCCCACCGTTCACGGTGCGTGTCCCACCCTCGTACGCCGAGTCCCCCTGTCCCTCGACACTCCCCACTGTTCACGGTGTGTGTCCCACCCTCGTACGCCGAGGTCCCCCTGTCCCTCGACACTCCCCACTGTTCAGTGTCCCCACCCTCGTACGCCGAGTCCCCCTGTCCCTCGACACTCCCCTCCGTTCACGGTGCGTGTCCCACCCTCGTACGCCGAGTCCCCCCGTCCCTCGACACACCCCACCGTTCCCGGTGCGTGTCCGACCCTCGTACGCCGAGTCCCCCTGTCCCTCGACACTCCCCACCGTTCACGGTGCGTGTCCCACCCTCGTACGCCGAGGTCCCCTCTGTCCCTCGACACTCCCCACTGTTCAGTGTCCCACCCTCGTACGCCGAGTCCCCCCGTCCCTCGACACTCCCCACCGTTCACGGTGCGTGTCCCACCCTCGTACGCCGAGTCCCCCTGTCCCTCGACACTCCCCACTGTTCACGGTGTGTGTGTCCCACCCTCGTACCCCGAGGTCCCCCTGTCCCTCGGCCCTCTCCACCATTCACTGTGTGTCTCCTACCCTCGTACCCCGAGGTCCCCCTGTCCCTCGACACTCCCCACCGTTCATGGTGTGTGTGTCCCACCCTCGTACGCCGAGGCCCCCCCGTCCCTCCCCACCGTTGACGAGGACGTGCCTGTACCTGTGGGGGGATGATGTAGTCGGCCACATCGAGGACACGGACGGAACCGTTTTCGAAATGTGCCCTCCCAAATCCTTTCACCTTGGTAATGACCGAGGACTCGATGTTGGTCTCCTTGGTCTGGTAAGCCTTCTCGTGCAGGAATACCCAGCTGCGGACAAAAAAAAGGGTGGGAGGGTCAGAGTCAGGGACTGTCTCCCTCCCTCCCTCCCCCCTCGCTCCCTCCCCCTCGGCCCTCACCCCAGGAAGTAGACAATGATCAGCAGCTGCATCAGGCGATTCAGGACGCCCACCGTCCAGCTCTTCACCACCATCGACTTGGGGGTCTCGTAGGTGAAGAAATTCTCCAGGAAGCCCATGGCGGCAGCCGACCCGGTGCCCAGCGAGGGACAGCACGCGCCTGGAGGGAGAGAGAGAGAGAGAGAGGGAGGGGGTGGAGGAGAAGGTGGGAGGCTGGTCCCGGCGACGGGAGAGGGACTGAGGGGTGGGGGGAGAGAGTGGGAGGGTGATACCCACGTCCGGAGGGGAGTGTTACCACGCGTGCCCAGAGAGAGGGGGACGGAGGGAGGCCGGGCGTCGAGGGGTTGGGACACAGACACCTGACTGGCTGCCCGCGGACCAGACGCATGCGTAACGATTAACCAGGCCCCCCTCCCCTCCCATTCACGGGGAAATCAGACGGCTCTTCCCGGAACCAGCAGGTCGGTGCGGGAGGGGCAGGCGGCGACAGAGAGGAGGGGAAAGTTGGGGGGGAGAGACAGAGGGAAGGGAAGAGGGGGCAAGGGGAGAGGTACAACAGCAAAGGAGGGAGGGCGGAGGCAGAGGGTGAGGCACGAAGGGGAATGGAGAGAGGGAGAAGGGTGAGAGAAACCCTTCCCTCTGCGGGGTTCACACCCCGCTCCTCGCCCTCTGCCCTTCATGGGATGTGAAGCGTGATCGTCTCTCCGACCTCTGTCTCCAGAGCCCGCAACCTCAGTCCCTCTCACTCCAGTCTCTCTCTGTCTCTCTGCCCCAGGTTCTCTCACTCTCTCCCTCATAAACTCCCAACCACCACCCGTCTCCCTCCTCCCACTCTCTACCCCCCTCTCTCTCTGCCCCAGACTCTCTCTCTTTCCAGTTAATCTCACTCTCCCACAGTTCCTCTCTCTCCCTCAACCCCATCTCTCTCTCCCAGTCTCACTCTTTTCCCCAGTCTCTCTCTCCCCCAGTCTCTCTCCCCCCCAGTCTCTCTCTCTCCTCCCAGTCTCTCTCTCTCCCCCGGTCTCTCTCTCTCTCTCCCCACCCCCGGTCTCTCTCTCTCTCTCTCTCTCTCCCCAGTTTCTCTCTCCCTCTCTCCACCTCCGGTCTCTCTCTCTCTCTCCCCAGTCTCTCTCTCCCAGTCTCTCTCTCTCCCCGAGTCTCTCTCTCCCCCAGTCTCTCTCCCCCCAGTCTCACTCTTTTTCCCCAGTCTCTCTCCCCCCCTGTCTCTCTCCCCCAGTCTCTCTCCCCCCAGTCTCTCTCCCCCCCAGTCTCTCTCTCTCCCCCAGTCTCTCTCTCCCCCAGTCTCTCTCCCCCAGTCTCTCAATCCCTCCCAGTCTCTCTCCCCCCAGTCTCTCTCTCCCCAGTCTCTCTCTCCCCCATTCTCTCTCTCTCCCCCATTCTCTCTCTCTCCCCAGTCTCTCTCTCTCCCCCAGTCTCTCTCTCCCCCAGTCTCTCTCTCCCCCAGTCTCTCTCTCCCCAGTCTCTCTCTCACCCCCAGCCTCTCTCTCTCTCCCCAGTCTCTCTCTCCCCCCGTCTCTCCCACCCCAGTCTCTCTCACCCCAGTCTCTCTCTCTCTGCCCCCAGTCTCTCTCTCTCCCCCAGTCTCTCTCTCTCTGTCCCCAGTCTCTCTCTCTGTCCCAGTCTCTCTCTCTCTGCCCCCAGTCTCTCTCTCTCTCCCCAGTCTCTCTCTCTCTGCCCCCAGTCTCTCTCTCTCCCCGGTCTCTCTCTCTTTGCCTGAGTCTTTCTCTGCCTCCCTCCCTCCCCAGTCTCCCTACCCCTCCCTCCCTGCCTGGGCAGTGACGGGGAGCAGGGTCCCCTGCCGGCCAGCCCCCTCACCTCTCTGTGGCTGTGGGTCGAGCAGACGGCGGGCAGGACCGGCCGAACCGGCGGTGCGAGGCACAGAGGCAGCAGCTCACAGATGCGGAGACGGTGCCAACCCGCAAGAGCATTACCGTCTGGAGAGTGGTCCGAGATGAGGAAGGAGTGGCTGCGGGAGGCCGGCATCAGTCATTACGGTGCTGGAGATAAGGCACTTCTGGGAGACTCTGCCCTCAGTCCTCCCGGGGGGCCTCTCGGCTAATACAATCCGAGCAGATAGATCTGTAATGCACTCCCAATTAAATCAGCCATCATCCCCCGCACAAGTAGCTGGCTATCGATCCCGGGCTGAGGGGGAGGGCGCCCCGTGCGAGTAGATTGGGTGGGGACGGCTTCAAACTTCGTCCCGGACGCGAGGGGCCTCCTCGGCGTCTGCACCGGACCGCAGCGAGGGCGGGCAGCAAGTGGGGGGCCCGGCCTGTCACCAGGCACCCTCACAGACCTCCGCGGAAGGTGTCCCCGACCAGTCTCGTCCCTCGCCGCCGCCGGGAGAGCCTGCAGGACGCAACGACCCAGCGTCAGAGACCCCCGCCAGCCGGCCGTGTCGTCTTCGCACAGCTCCCGTCGGGCGGGGGGCACAGATGCCTCAGGTCTCTCTCTCTCTCTCTCACACACACACAGGCACAGACCCAGATCCAGGTTAGCACAGGAGAAGGCCACTCAGCCCACGATGCTGTGCTGTCCCAGCTGAAGATCAAACGAACAACGCTCAAGCAGTGATCCCTCCCTCCCTGCACCACATCCATGTCCCTCCATCTTCCTCACAGCCACCTGCCTCTCCAAACGTCCCTTAAAAACCTCGAATGTATTTGCCTCTCCCACCACCAGACCAGGCATCCGGCACGCTCTGAGTAAGAAATTTACCCCTCACCTTCGACGCCTGCCCCCTGCTATGAGACATTTCAACCCTGGGAAACAGATACTCCCTGTCCACTCTACCGACGCCCCTCACTATCTTATCAGACCAGAAGTCGGCCATTCGGCCCATCGAGTCTGCCCCGCCGTTCAATCCTGGGCTGATCCACTTCGTCCAGTCATCCCACTCCCCTGCCTTCTCCCCGTGCCCTTTGACGCCCTGGCTAATCAAGAACCTATCGATCTCTGCCTTAAATACACCTAATGACTTGGCCTCCACTGCCTCCCGTGGCAACAAATTCCACGGATTTACCTGAAGTAATTTCTCTGTATCTCTGTTCTAAAATCCTGAAGTCATGCCGTCTTGTCCTAGATTCCCCTACCATGGGAAATAACTTTGCCATATCTAATCTGTTCAGGCCTTTTAACATTCGTAATGTTTCTATGAGATCCCCACTCACTCTCCTGAACTCCAGGGAATACAGCCCGAGAGCTGCCAGACATTCCTCATACGGTAACCCTCTCATTCCTGGAATCATTCTCGCGAATCTTCTCTGAACCCTCTCCAATGTCAGTATATCCTTTCTAAATAAGGAGCCACTGCACACAATACTCCAAGTGTGGTCTCACTAGTGCCTAATAGAGCCTCAACTTCCCATCCCGGCTCTTATATTCTATACCTCTAGAAATGAATGCCAACATTGCATTCGCCTTCTTCACCACCGACTCAACCGGGAAGTTAATCTTTAGGGTATCCTGCACAAGGACTCCCAAGTCCCTTTGCATTCTGCATTTTGAATTCTCTCCAGATCTAAGTAATAGTCTGCCACTCATTTCTTCCCCCGTAACAATAACCATAACAGGATCAATGAAAGACCGGCCAACTCGGGCGTTCAGCCAGCGTGCAGCAGACAACAAGGAAATAATAAAAATAAATAAATAAGCAATAAATATCGAGAATGTGAGATGATTTAGGATTTATTTAAATCTTACACCCACCCCACAACGCGAGGGAGTAAAAATCTTTGCCTGGTGACTCCGTCACAATTACAGACGTGAATTTAAAAGTCTGAAAGGTTTGTAGAAAGAAGCTGTCTCACAGCCTGTCGGCCCGGGCTTTAATGCTGCGGTTCCGATCGCCAGGCGGAAGCAGCTGGGGCAGTTTACTGTCGGAGTGACTGGTGTCCCCAGTGATCCTCCAGCCCTTCTTTCTGCGCCTGCTGCTATAAGTGTCCTCAGAGGAGGGAAGTTCACATCCACAGATGCGCTGGGCTGTCCGTACCACTCTCTCTGCAGTGCCCAGAGCTCAAGATTGGTGCAGTTCCCGTCCCAGCCAGGTGATACAGCCAGTCAGGATGCTCTCAATCCTGAGGCTCCTGTACCTCCTTCCTGATGGTTGAGGGGTAATAACTGTCCCTGACCCTGGTGGTGTGGGTCCTGAGGCTCCTGTACCTCCTTCCTGATGGTTGAGGGGTGATAACTGTCCCTGAACCTGGTGGTGTGGGTCCTGAGGCTCCTGTACCTTCCTGATGGTTGAGGGGTGATAACTGTCCCTGAACCTGGTGGTGTGGGGTCCTGAGGCTCCTGTACCTTCCTGATGGTTGAGGGGTGATAACTGTTCCTGTACCTGGTGGTGTGGGTCCTGAGGCTCCTGTCTCTGACAATAATCTTGCCTTTGACCTCGACTCGAATCCCCCTGGGAATTTGCCCAGCCAACCACCGGTAACTCCTCTCTTAAAGACAGCCATGGAGAGATTGACCAGTTCTCAGCTGATGATGATGCCTGTCGTGCGTGTCTCTCCAAGACTTGACCGAACAGGGCTCACACAGACGGACACTCGCCTATCGGGAGCTAACCGCAGGGTCAGACACCCTGAACCAATAGGCTGGTCCTAGCAACACACATCAAAGTTGCTGGTGAACGCAGCAGGCCAGGCAGCATCTCTAGGAAGAGGTGCAGTCGACGTTTCAGGCCGAGACCCTTCGTCAGGCTGGTCCTGGACTTATTTCATAATTTACTGGCATAATTTACATATTACTATTTAACTATTTATGGTTCTATTACTGTTTATTATTTATGGAGCAACTGTAACGAAAACCAATTTCCCCCGGGATCAATAAAGTATGACTATGACTATATGTCCGTACATGGCCTCCTCTACTGCCATGATGAGGCTAAGCTCAGGCTGGAGGAGCAACACCTCATATACCGTCTAGGTAGTCTCCAGCCCCTTGGTATGGACAACTTCCGGTAATTCCCTCCCCCTCCCTTCCCCTATCCCGATGTCACTCTGCCCCCTCCCCCAGCTGCCTACCCCCTCCCTCTTGGTTCTGCCTCCTTCTACTACCCAATGTGTTTCCCCCTATTCCTTCTTCACCTTTCCTGCCCATCCCCTCCCTGCCTCCCCTCCCCGACCCCTTTATCTTTCCCCTTACTGGTCTTTCACCTGGAACCTACCAGCCTTCTCCTTCCCACCCTCCCCCACCTTCTTTATAGGGCCTCTGCCCCTTCCCTCTTCAGTCCTGACGAAGGGTTCCGGCCCGAAACGTCGACCCGTCGTTTCCACAGGTGCTGCCTGACCTGCTGGGTTCGTCCAGCAGGTCGTGAGCGCTGCTTTGACCCCAACATCTGCGGAGTATTTTGCGTCGGGGAGACCAGACCCACCCACGGGGGCCTCGGTGGCGCAGGGGAACGCCGAACGAGGCAAAGATTACAGAGGAAAGGAACGGGGCTGGCGTCTCAGGGAGAAAATACATTCTAAGCAAGGAAAATACTCAATTGTAGCACACTGCAGCTGAAGGCTTAGTGGGACCGAGCTCTGATGATTGAAAGTACTGTGTTTACGCTGGAGCCATGCTTGACCCAGGTTCTCAAGTTACTTTTGCGTACAGATCCTTTTACAACCGGCATTTGACGCATTTACCACTGACGCCATCCAAGTGCCCTGGAGATTCGGGGCTTAGCGCTGAGCACCAACCGTACGACAGATACTCGGCGTCGAAGCTGGCGTTTTCGGACGCAGGCTACTGACGCACCCAGTGTGTGTCCGGCCGGATCCGGTTGAGAAACGGAGATAATTTTTTTTTGGGAAGAAGCTCGTCCCGGCAATCTGAGTGGGTACAAGTTCCTCCCGAGCAGAAATGAGGGGCTGTGGGCTACACCCCAGTTGAAACCCGTCATGCTACGTCCTGCCCCATGACCCTCTCGTATCCCTTTTGCCAATCACCTGTCCAGCTCTTGGCTCCATCCCTCCCCCTCCTGTCTTCTCCTATCATTTCGGATCTTCCTCTCTCCCCCTCCCACTTCCAAATCTCTTACTAACTCTTCCTTCAGTTAGTCCTGACGAAGGGTCTCGGCCCGAAACATCGACTGTACCTCTTCCTAGAGATGCTGCCTGGCCTGCTGTGTTCACCAGCAACTTTGATGTGTGATGCTACGTCCTGGGGTGGCCGGAGTGACCGAGGACCACCCCCTCCAACCCACTTTCTGAGGGGAGGGTGAAGCTGTAACTGCCTCAGCTGAAGGAGGCTGAGTTCGGCCAGGGGCAGGAGGACCTGAGAGTCACTGGAAGGTTTGGGGGGGGGGGGCATCCCCTGGAAAAAGGAAGGTGACAAGGGCAGACCGCAGCTGATGATTCAACTACTGCACAGAGTCTTGTCATCTTCAGAAGTTTTCTGATGACTCTGCCATAGTTGGATGCATCAGCAAGGGAGATGAGGCTGAGTACAGGGCTACGGTGGGAAACTTTGTCACATGGTGTGAGCAGAATTATCTGCAGCTTAATGTGAAAAAGACTAAGGAGCTGGTGGTAGACCTGAGGGGAGCTAAGGTACCGGTGACCCCTGTTTCCATCCAGGGGGTCAGTGTGGACATGGTTGAGGATTACAAATACCAGGGGATACGAATTGACAATAAACTGGACTGGTCAAAGAACACTGAGGCTGTCTGCAAGAAGGGTCAGAGCCGTCTCTATTTCCTGAGGAGACTGAGGTCCTTTAACATCTGCCGGACGATGCTGAGGATGTTCTACGAGTCTGTGGTGGCCAGTGCGATCATGTTTGCTGTTGTGTGCTGGGGCAGCAGGCTGAGGGTGGCAGACACCAACAGAATCAACAAACTCATTCGTAAGGCCAGTGATGTTGTGGGGATGGAACTGGACTCTCTCACGGTGGTGTCTGAAAAGAGGATGCTGTCTAAGTTGCATGCCATCTTGGACAATGTCTCCCATCCACTACATAATGTACTGGGTGGACACAGGAGTACATTCAGCCAGAGACTCATTCCACCGAGATGCAGCACAGAGCGTCATAGGAAGTCATTCCTGCCTGTGGCCATCAAACTTTACAACTCCTCCCTTGGAGGGTCAGACACCCTGAGCCAATAGGCTGGTCCTGGACTTATTTCATAATTTACTGGCATAGTTTACATATTACTATTTAACTATTTATGGTTCTATTACTATTTATTATTTATGGTGCAACTGTAATGAAAACCAATTTCCCCCGGGATCTATGACTATGACTATGTTTCTGTGCGGGGGAGCGAGCGGTTTCAGAGTTTTCGGCCGTGGAAAGGCAGGGAACACTGCGGACGCCGGGAGCCCGGGGCAGTGCGCGCAGGACGTCGGAGGAACTGGGCGGGCCCGGGCGGCGTCTGCCGATCGGGATAAGCAGTCGACGTTGGTGAAGGGTCAGTGTGAGAACAAAAACCGATTAGTTACTACACACACACACACACGCACTGTGTGCCTAGCCCCCTGCTCGACTGGCTTTACACTGATGTCCACGAGCAAAACCAAAGGAGCTGGTCGTGGGTTACAGGAGGAAGGCCCGTGACCCTGCTGAACCTCACATCACAACGCTAAGCAGCATTGCATCTGTGTCGTACCGTCTCAGTACTTTCATATTTATTTACCCACAGTTATTTTGTAAATAACGCTATCCTTCCCATTTCTGGGCAGATGCTAAATGCATTTCACTGGCTTTGTGTTTGGGTGTTTCCGATTTGCCTCTTGGCTGGGTCACCGCAATACCCAAACAATGAAAAAGAAACCGTAAACTGCAGCAGCTGCTTACATCAAATTCTTCTAATTAACTGAAGAGCAGAAAAAGAGAGCCCAAGATAGGAAAAATGCTGCTGACGATACGAAGATAGGTGGAGGGGCCGGTAGTGCTGAGGAAACGGAGAGACTTGGATAGATTGGGAGAATGGGCAGAGAAGTGGCAAATGAAATACAATGCTGGAAAGTGTATGGTTATGCACTTTGGCAGAAGAAATAAACGGGCAGACTATTATTTAAATGGGGAGAGAATTCAAAGTTCTGGGATGCAACGGGACTTGGGAGTCCTCGTACAGGTTAGGGTTAACCTCCAGGTTGAGTCAGTAGTGAAGAAGGCGAATGCAATGTTGGCATTCATTTCTAGAGGAATAGAGTATAGGAGCAGGGATGTGATGTTGAGGCTCTATAAGGCGCTGGTGAGACCTCACTTGGAGTATTGTGGGCAGTTTTGGGCTCCTTATTTAAGAAAGGATGTGCTGACGTTGGAGAGGGTACAGAGAAGATTCACAGAGAAGAACCATCAGGAAGGAGGTACGGGAGCCTCAGGACCCACACCACCAGGTTCAGGGACAGTTACCACCCCTCAACCATCAGGAAGGAGGTACAGGAGCCTCAGGACCCACATCACCAGCTTAAGGGACAGTTATTACCCCTCAACCATCAGGAAGGAGATACAGGAGCCTCAGGACCCACACCACCAGGTTCAGGGACAGTTATCACCCCTCAACCATCAGGAAGGAGGTACAGGAGCCTCAGGACCCACACCACCAGGTTCAGGGACAGTTATCACCCCTCAACCATCAGGAAGGAGGTACAGGAGCCTCAGGACCCACACCACCAGGTTCAGGGACAGTTATCACCCCTCAACCATCAGGAAGGAGGTACAGGAGCCTCAGGACTCACCACCAGGTTCAGGGACAGTTATCACCCCTCAACCATTAGGAAGGAGGTACAGGAGCCTCAGGACCCACACCACCATGTTCAGGAACAGTTATCACCCCCTCAACCATCAGGAAGGAGGTACAGGAGCCTCAGGACCCACACCACTAGTTCAGGGACAGTTATCACCCCTCAACCATCAGGAAGGAGATACAGGAGCCTCAGAACCCACACCACCAGGGTCAGGGACAGTTATCACCCCCTCAACCATCAGGAAGGAGGTCCAGGAGCCTCAGGACCCACACCACCAGGTTCAGGGACAGTTATTACCCCTCAACCATCAGGAAGGTGGTACAGGAGCCTCAGGACCCACACCACCAGGTTCAGGGACAGTTATCACCCCCTCAACCATCAGGAAGGAGGTACAGGAGCCTCAGGACCCACACCACCATGTTCAGGAACAGTTATCACCCCCTCAACCATTAGGAAGGAAGTACAGGAGCCTCAGGACCCACACCACCAGGTTCAGGGACAGTTACCACCCCCTCAACCATCAGGAGGGAGGGACAGGAGCCTCAGGACCCACACCACCAGGTTCAGGGACAGTTATCACCCCTCAACCATCAGGAAGGAGGTACAGGAGCCTCAGGACCCACACCACCAGGTTCAGGGACGGTTATCACCCCTCAACCATCAGGAAGGACGTACAGGAGCCTCAGGACCCACACCACCAGCTTCAGGGACAGTTATTACCCCTCAACCATCAGGAAGGAGATAGAGGAGCTTCAGGACCCACACCACCAGGTTCAGGGACAGTTATCACCCCTCAACCATCAGGAAGGAGGTACAGGAGCCTCAGGACCAACACCACCAGGTTCAGGGACAGTTATCACCCCTCCACCATCAGGAAGGAGGTACAGGAGCCTCAGGACCCACACCACCAGGTTCAGGAACAGTTGTCACCTCTCAACCATCAGGAAGGAGGTACAGGAGCCTCAGGACCCACACCACCAGGTTCAGGAACAGTTATCACCCCTCAACCATCAGGAAGGAGATACAGGAGCCTCAGGACCCACACCACCAGGGTCAGGGACAGTTATCACCCCCTCAACCATCAGGAAGGAGGTCCAGGAGCCTCAGGACCCACACCACCAGGTTCAGGAACAGTTATCACCCCCTCAACCATCAGGAAGGAGGTACAGAAGCCTCAGGACCCACACCACCATGTTCAGGAACAGTTATCACCCCCTCAACCATTAGGAAGGAAGTACAGGAGCCTCAGGACCCACACCACCAGGTTCAGGGACAGTTACCACCCCCTCAACCATCAGGAGGGAGGGACAGGAGCCTCAGGACCCACACCACCAGGTTCAGGGACAGTTATCACCCCCTCAACCATCAGGAAGGAGGTACAGGAGCCTCAGGACCCACACCACCAGGTTCAGGGACAGTTATCACCCCTCAACCATCAGGAAGGAGGTACAGGAGCCTCAGGACCCACACCACCAGGTTCAGGGACGGTTATCACCCCTCAACCATCAGGAAGGACGTACAGGAGCCTCAGGACCCACACCACCAGCTTCAGGGACAGTTATTACCCCTCAACCATCAGGAAGGAGATAGAGGAGCTTCAGGACCCACACCACCAGGTTCAGGGACAGTTATCACCCCTCCACCATCAGGAAGGAGGTACAGGAGCCTCAGGACCCACACCACCAGGTTCAGGAACAGTTGTCACCTCTCAACCATCAGGAAGGAGGTACAGGAGCCTCAGGACCCACACCACCAGGTTCAGGAACAGTTATCACCCCTCAACCATCAGGAAGGAGGTACAGGAGCCTCAGGACCCACACCACCAGGTTCAGGGACAGTTATCACCCCTCAACCATCAGGAAGGAGGTACAGGAGCCTCAGGACCCACACCACCAGGTTCAGGAACAGTTATCACCCATCAACCATCAGGAAGGAGGTACAGGAGCCTCAGGACCCACACCACCAGGTTCAGGGACGGTTATCACCCCCTCAACCATCAGGAAGGACGTATAGGAGCCTCAGGACCCACACCACCAGGTTCAGGGACGGTTATCACCCCTCAACCATCAGGAAGGAGGTACAGGAGCCTCAGGACCCACACCACCAGGTTCAGGATCAGTTATTACCCCTCAACCATCAGGAAGGAGGTACAGGAGCCTCAGGACCCACACCACCAGGTTCAGGGACAGTTATCACCCCCTCCACCATCAGGAAGGTGGTACAGGAGCCTCAGGACCCACACCACCAGGTTCAGGGACAGTTACCACCCCTCAACCATCAGGAAGGAGGTACAGGAGCCTCAGGACCCACACCACCAGGTTCAGGATCAGTTATTACCCCTCAACCATCAGGAAGGAGGCACAGGAGCCTCAGGACCCACACCACCAGGTTCAGGGACAGTTATCACCCCCCTCCACCATCAGGAAGGAGGTACAGGAGCCTCAGGACCCACACCACCAGGTTCAGGAACAGTTATCACCCCTCAACCATCAGGAACGAGGTACAGGAGCCTCGGGATCCACATCACCAGGTTCAGGAACAGTTATTACTCCCTCAACCATCAGGAAGGAGGTACAGGAGCCTCAGGACCCACACCACCAGGTTCAGGAACAGTTATTACCCCTCAACCATCAGGAAGGAGGTCAGGAGCCTCAGGACCCATACAACCAGGTTCAGGAACAGTTATCACCCCTCAACCATCGGGAAGGAGGTACAGGAGCCTCAGGACCCACACCACCAGGTTCAGGATCAGTTATTACCCCTCAACCATCAGGAAAGAGGTACAGGAGCCTCAGGACACACACCACCAGGTTCAGGAACAGTTATCACCCCTCAACCATCAGGAAGGAGGTACAGGAGCCTCAGGACCCACACCACCAGTTTCAGGATCAGTTATTACCCCTCAACCATCAGGAAGGAGGTACAGGAGCCTCAGGACCCACACCACCAGGTTCAGGGACAGTTACCACCCCTCAACCATCAGGAAGGAGGTACAGGAGCCTCAGGACCCACACCACCATGTTCAGGAACAGTTATCACCCCCTCAACCATCAGGAAGGAGGTACAGGAGCCTCAGGACCCACACCACCAGGTTCAGGGACAGTTATCACCCCTCAACCATCAGGAAGGAGATACAGGAGCCTCAGGACCCACACCACCAGGGTCAGGGACAGTTATTACCCCTCAACCATCAGGAAGAAGGTACAGGAGCCTCAGGACCCACACCACCAGGTTCAGGGACAGTTATCACCCCTCAACCATCAGGAAGGAGGTACGGGAGCCTCAGGACCCACACCACCAGGTTCAGGGACAGTTACCACCCCTCAACCATCAGGAAGGAGGTACAGGAGCCTCAGGACCCACATCACCAGCTTAAGGGACAGTTATTACCCCTCAACCATCAGGAAGGAGGTACAGGAGCCTCAGGACCCACACCACCAGGTTCAGGATCAGTTATTACCCCTCAACCATCAGGAAGGAGGTACAGGAGCCTCAGGACACACACCACCAGGTTCAGGGACAGTTATCACCCCTCAGCCATCAGGAAGGAGGTACAGGAGCCTCAGGACCCACACCACCAGGTTCAGGGACAGTTATCACCTCTCAACCATCAGGAAGGAGGTACAGGAGCCTCAGGACCCACACCACCAGGTTCAGGGACAGTTATCACCCCTCAACCATCAGGAAGGAGGTACAGGAGCCTCAGGACCCACACCACCAGGTTCAGGAACAGTTATTACCCCTCAACCATCAGGAAGGAGGTACAGGAGCCTCAGGACACACACCACCAGGTTCAGGGACAGTTATCACCCCCTCAACCATCAGGAAGGAGGTACAGGAGCCTCAGGACCCACAGCACCAGGTTCAGGGACAGTTATCACCCCTCAACCATCAGGAAGGACGTACAGGAGCCTCAGGACCCACACCACCAGGTTCAGGGACGGTTATCACCCCTCAACCATCAGGAAGGAGGTACAGGAGCCTCAGGACCCACACCACCAGGTTCAGGGACAGTTATCACCCCTCCACCATCAGGAAGGAGGTAGAGGAGCCTCAGGACCCACACCACCAGGTTCAGGGACAGTTATCACCCCTCAACCATCAGGAAGGAGGTACAGGAGCCTCAGGACCCACACCACCAGGTTCAGGAACAGCTATGACCCCCTCAACCATCAGGAAGGAGGTGCAGGAGCCTCAGGACCCACACCACCAGGTTCAGGGACAGTTATCACCCCCTCCACCATCAGGAAGGAGGTACAGGAGCCTCAGGACCCACACCACCAGGTTCAGGAACAGTTATCACCCCTCAGCCATCAGGAAGGAGGTACAGGAGCCTCAGGACCCACACCACCAGGTTCAGGGACAGTTATCACCTCTCAACCATCAGGAAGGAGGTACAGGAGCCTCAGGACCCACACCACCAGGTTCAGGGACAGTTATCACCCCTCAACCATCAGGAAGGAGGTACAGGAGCCTCAGGACCCACACCACCAGGTTCAGGATCAGTTATTACCCCTCAACCATCAGGAAGGAGGTACAGGAGCCTCAGGACACACACCACCAGGTTCAGGGACAGTTATCACCCCTCAACCATCAAGAAGGAGGTACAGGAGCCTCAGGACCCACAGCACCAGGTTCAGGGACAGTTATCACCCCTCAACCATCAGGAAGGACGTACAGGAGCCTCAGGACCCACACCACCAGGTTCAGGGACGGTTATCACCCCTCAACCATCAGGAAGGAGGTACAGGAGCCTCAGGGCCCACACCACCAGGTTCAGGGACAGTTATCACCCCTCCACCATCAGGAAGGAGGTAGAGGAGCCTCAGGACCCACACCACCAGGTTCAGGGACAGTTATCACCCCTCAACCATCAGGAAGGAGGTACAGGAGCCTCAGGACCCACACCACCAGGTTCAGGGACAGTTATCACCCCTCAACCATCAGGAAGGAGGTACAGGAGCCTCAGGACCCACACCACCAGGTTCAGGAACAGCTATGACCCCCTCAACCATCAGGAAGGAGGTGCAGGAGCCTCAGGACCCACACCACCAGGTTCAGGGACAGTTATCACCCCCTCCACCATCAGGAAGGAGGTACAGGAGCCTCAGGACCCACACCACCAGGTTCAGGAACAGTTATCACCCCTCAACCATCAGGAAGGAGGTACAGGAGCCTCGGGATCCACACCACCAGGTTCAGGAACAGTTATTACTCCCTCAACCATCAGGAAGGAGGTACAGGAGCCTCAGGACCCACACCACCAGGTTCAGGAACACTTATTACCCCTCAACCATCAGGAAGGAGGTACAGGAGCCTCAGGACCCATACAACCAGGTTCAGGAACAGTTATTACCCCTCAACCATCGGGAAGGAGGTACAGGAGCCTCAGGACCCACACCACCAGGTTCAGGATCAGTTATTACCCCTCAACCATCAGGAAGGAGGTACAGGAGCCTCAGGACCCACACCACCAGTTTCAGGATCAGTTATTACCCCTCAACCATCAGGAAGGAGGTACAGGAGCCTCAGGACCCACAGCACCAGGTTCAGGGACAGTTATCACCCCTCAACCATCCAGGAGCCTCAGGACCCACAGCACCAGGTTCAGGGACAGTTATCACCCCTCAACCATCAGGAGGGAGGTACAGGAGCCTCAGGACCCACAGCACCAGGTTCAGGGACAGTTATCACCCCTCAACCATCAGGAAGGAGGTACAGGAGCCTCAGGACCCACACCACCAGGTTCAGGAACAGTTATCACCCCTCAACCATCAGGAAGGAGGTACAGGAGCCTCAGGACCCACAGCACCAGGTTCAGGGACAGTTATCACCCCTCAACCATCAGGAAGGAGGTACAGGAGCCTCAGGACCCACACCACCAGGTTCAGGGACGGTTATCACCCCTCAACCATCAGGAAGGAGGTACAGGAGCCTCAGGACCCACACCACCAGGTTCAGGGACGGTTATCACCCCTCAACCATCAGGAAGGAGGTACAGGAGCCTCAGGACCCACACCACCAGGTTCAGGGACAGTTATCACCCCTCAACCATCAGGCTCTTGAACCAGAGGGGTTAACATCACTCTCCCCATCACTGAAATGTTCCCACAACCTGTGGACTCACTTTCAAGGACTCTTCATCTCACAGTCTCGATATTTATTGCTTTTTTATTGATTATTTTACTTTACTTTACTTTATACTTCATTGTCCACAAACAATTGATGCTGTTTTCTGTGTGTTTGGGCAGTTTGTTGTCTGTTGCAGTGCTGCTGAACGCCCGAGTGGGTGCAGTCTTTAATTGATTGTGTGATGGCTTTGATCCTATTATGGATTTGTTGAGTATGCCCGCAAGAAGACACATCTCAGGGTTGTATATGGTGACAAATACGTACTGCGATTGTAAATTTACTTTGCACGTATACACAAGACCACAGAAACACACACTCTGACACACCCACTGCCCAGTTCCACACGGGGAGAGTCACAGAAAAAGTCAACCAACCTTCGTTAAGGACCCGATTCTCTGAGATCACGTCGAGGGTGGCAACGGTGTCCTGTTGGGGGTGGGAAGAGACGTGGAGGCTGGCGCGGGGGGGTGGGGGGGGAGAGAGGGACCCCTCGGTCCCTGGTTTGGGGGGAGAGGGATGGTGTCCCCGCCCGGGAGTGCAGGGGTAAGCGATGCGGACTGGAACTGCGACAGAGGCGTCGTATTGGGCTTAGGGAGAGCCAGGGGGAGGGCAAAAGCAATGGGGCGTGTGAGGGCATTTCGGCCGGTGCTCGTCAGGGGAGTGGACTGAGGGAGGGGCGAGGACGTGAGGGCTATGGCGCGGAGGAAGGAGGGCGTGAGGGATGAGGGTGCAAAGGGTGGGGAGGCGATGGGGAGGTGTGACTGTGCTCCGGCTCCGGTGTTGATGGGTGAGCGTGCGCCGGGTGGGGGCGTGCGACGGACGGGTGGGCGTGCGAGGGAGAGGGGCGAGCGTGTTCGGGTTTAGGTGCAGCCGGAGGGGACTGAGTGATCGTGGAGGGCAGGGGGGAAGGAGCAGGTCGAGAGTGCGAGGCTTGTGGAGGAGATGGGTGATCGTGCGAGGGTTGTGGATGTGAGGGGTGAGTGTGCGAGGGTTGTGGAGGAGATGGGTGAGTGTGCGAGGGTTGCGGATGTGAGGGGTGATCGTGCGAGGGTTGTGGATGTGAGGGGTGAGCGTGCGAGGGTTGCGGATGTGATGGGTGAGTGTGCGAGGGTTGTGGATGTGAGGGGTGAGTGTGCGAGGGTTGCGGATGTGAGGGGTGATCGTGCGAGGGTTGTGGATGTGAGGGGTGAGCGTGCGAGGGTTGCGGATGTGATGGGTGAGTGTGCGAGGGTTGTGGATGTGAGGGGTGAGTGTGCGAGGGTTGTGGAGGAGATGGGTGAGTGTGCGAGGGTTGCGGATGTGAGGGGTGAGAGTGCGAGGGTTGTGGAGGAGATGGGTGATCGTGCGAGGGTTGTGGATGTGAGGGGTGAGTGTGCGAGGGTTGTGGATGTGATGGGTGATCGTGCGAGGGTTACGGATGTGAGGGGTGAGCGTGCGAGGGTTGTGGATGTGAGGGGTGAGCGTGCGAGGGTTGTGGATGTGAAGGGTGATCGTGCGAGGGTTGTGGAGGAGATGGGTGAGTGTGCGAGGGTTGTGGAGGAGATGGGTGAGTGTGCGAGGGTTGTGGATGTGAGGGGTGATCGTGCGAGGGTTGTGGATGTGAGGGGTGATCGTGCGAGGGTTGTGGATGTGAGGGGTGAGTGTGCGAGGGTTGTGGATGTGAGGGGTGATCGTGCGAGGGTTGTGGATGTGAGGGGTGATCGTGCGAGGGTTGTGGATGTGAGGGGTGAGTGTGCGAGGGTTGTGGATGTGAGGGGTGAGTGAGCGAGGGTTGTGGATGTGAGGGGTGAGTGTGCGAGGGTTGCGGATGTGAGGGGTGAGTGTGCGAGGGTTGCGGATGTGAGGGGTGATCGTGCGAGGGTTGCGGATGTGAGGGGTGATCGTGCGAGGGTTGCCGATGTTAGGGGTGAGTGTGCGAGGGTTGCGGATGTGATGGGTGAGTGTGCGAGGGTTGTGGATGTGATGGGTGATCGTGCGAGGGTTGTGGATGTGAGGGGTGATCGTGCGAGGGTTGTGGATGTGAGGGGTGAGTGTGCGAAGGTTGTGGATGTGATGGGTGAGTGTGCGAGGGTTGTGGATGTGAGGGGTGAGTGTGCGAGGGTTGTGGATGTGATGGGTGAGTGTGTGAGGGTTGTGGATGTGAGGGGTGATCGTGCGAGGGTTGTGGATGTGAGGGGTGATCGTGCGAGGGTTGTGGATGTGAGGGGTGATCGTGCGAGGGTTGTGGAGGAGATGGGTGAGTGTGCGAGGGTTGTGGATGTGAGGGGTGATCGTGTGAGGGTTGCGGATGTGAGGGGTGAGTGTGCGAGGGTTGCGGATGTGAGGGGTGATCGTGCGAGGGTTGCGGATGTGAGGGGTGAGTGTGCGAGGGTTGCGGATGTGAGGGGTGAGTGTGCGAGGGTTGCGGATGTGGGGGGTGATCGTGCGAGGGTTGTGGATGTGAGGGGTGAGCGTGCGAGGGTTGCGGATGTGATGGGTGAGTGTGCGAGGGTTGTGGATGTGAGGGGTGAGTGTGCGAGGGTTGTGGATGTGAGGGGTGAGTGTGCGAGGGTTGCGGATGTGATGGGTGATCGTGCGAGGGTTGTGGATGTGATGGGTGATCGTGCGAGGGTTGCCGATGTGATGGGTGAGTGTGCGAGGGTTGCGGATGTGAGGGGTGAGTGTGCGAGGGTTGTGGATGTGAGGGGTGATCGTGCGAGGGTTGTGGATGTGATGGGTGAGTGTGCGAGGGTTGTGGATGTGAGGGGTGATCGTGCGAGGGTTGTGGATGTGAGGGGTGATCGTGCGAGGGTTGTGGATGTGATGGGTGAGTGTGCGAGGGTTGTGGATGTGAGGGGTGATCGTGCGAGGGTTGTGGAGGAGATGGGTGATCGTGCGAGGGTTGCGGATGTGAGGGGTGAGTGTGCGAGGGTTGTGGATGTGAGGGGTGAGTGTGCGAGGGTTGTGGATGTGAGGGGTGATCGTGCGAGGGTTGTGGAGGAAATGGGTGATCGTGCGAGGGTTGTGGATGTGAGGGGTGAGCCTGCGAGGGGTGAATATGCAAAGTGTGTGCTGTGGATTGGTGTCTGTGTGAGGGGTGAGTGTGAGAGTATTGTGGAGGAGAAGGTGATGACTGGGTCTGCGAGGGGTGAGTGCGAGGGGCAGAGGGTGGGAGGGCGAGGGGGGAGATGGGCAGGGGCGAGGTCAGAGGCCGTGGCATCAGCCGCGTTGTCAGTCGGTGGGACTGGATCAGGAACTGGGCCAGCTTCAGCTTGGAGGGGTGGGGGTGGGGGGAGGTCAGGGGTCGTGACCTGGTCGGGGTCACTGGCTTGGCTCGGGCAGGCGTTGCAGGTCGTGGAGAGGTCAAGGGTTGGATTTTGCCAGAGGGTGAAGGCTGTGAAGGGTTTGCAGGTTGGCTTTGGGCAGAGGGTGAAGGTTGGACAGGGGTCGAGGATGAAACTAGGGC
The DNA here is from genome assembly GCF_030028105.1 of Mobula birostris. Taxonomy (NCBI): domain Eukaryota; kingdom Metazoa; phylum Chordata; class Chondrichthyes; order Myliobatiformes; family Myliobatidae; genus Mobula; species Mobula birostris. Next base: position 29,876 of record NW_027275837.1, read on the forward strand.
AGAAGGCGAAGATCGGGCAGGGATAAAGTATTGAGTTTGGGCAGAGGGTAAAGTTTGGGCAGGGGTCGTGGGTTGGCTTTGGGCAGAGGGTGAAGTTCGGGCAGGGGTCGTGGGTTGGCTTGGGGCAGAGGGTGAAGTTCGGGCAGGGGTCGTGGGTTGGCTTTGGGCAGAGGGTGAAGTTCGGGCAGGGGTCGTGGGTTGGCTTGGGGCAGAGGGTGGTGGAGCAGGGGTCGTGGGTTGGCTTTGTGCAGAGGGTGAAGGTCGGGCAGGGGTCGTGGGTTGGCTTTGGGCAGAGGGTGAAGTTCGGGCAGGGTTCGTGGGTTGGCTTTGGGTAGAGGGTGGTCGAGTGGGGGTCGTGGGTTGGCTTTGGGCAGAGGGTGAAGTTCGGGCAGGGGTCGTGGGTTGGCTTGGGGCAGAGCGCAAAGTTCGGGTAGGGTTCGTGGGTTGGTTTTGGGCAGAGGGTGGAGTTTGAGCAGGGGTCGTGGGTTGGCTTTGGGCAGAGGGTGAAGTTCGGGCAGGGGTCGTGGGTTGGCTTTGGGCAGAGGGTGGAGTTTGAGCAGGGGTCGTGGGTTGGCTTTGGGCAGAGGGTGAAGTTCGGGCAGGGGTCGTGGGTTGGCTTTGGGCAGAGGGTGAAGTTCGGGCAGGGGTCGTGGGTTGGCTTTGGGCAGAGGGTGAAGTTCGGGCAGGGGTCGTGGGTTGGCTTTGGGCAGAGGGTGAAGTTCGGGCAGGGGTCGTGGTTTGGCTTTGGGCAGAGGGTGAAGTTCGGGCAGGGGTCGTGGGTTGGCTTGGGGCAGAGGGTGGTCGAGTAGGGGTCGTGGGTTGGCTTTGTGCAGAGGGCGAAGGTCGGGCAGGGGTCGTGGGTTGGCTTTGGGCAGAGGGTGAAGTTCGGGCAGGGGTCGTGGGTTGGCTTTGGGCAGAGGGTGGAGTTTGAGCAGGGGTCGTGGGTTGGCTTTGGGCAGAGGGTGAAGTTCGGGCAGGGGTCGTGGGTTGGTTTTGGGCAGAGGGTGAAGTTCGGGCAGGGGTCGTGGGTTGGCTTTGGGCAGAGGGTGGAGTTTGAGCAGGGGTCGTGGGTTGGCTTTGGGCAGAGGGTGAAGTTCGGGCAGGGGTCGTGGGTTGGTTTTGGGCAGAGGGTGGTCGAGTAGGGGTCGTGGGTTGGCTTTGTGCAGAGGGCGAAGGTCGGGCAGGGGTCGTGGGCTGGCTTTGGGCAGAGGGTGAAGTTCGGGCAGGGGTCGTGGGTTGGCTTTGGGCAGAGGGTGGAGTTTGAGCAGGGGTCGTGGGTTGGCTTTGGGCAGAGGGTGAAGTTCGGGCAGGGGTCGTGGGTTGGTTTTGGGCAGAGGGTGAAGTTCGGGCAGGGGTCGTGGGTTGGCTTTGGGCAGAGGGTGGAGTTTGAGCAGGGGTCGTGGGTTGGCTTTGGGCAGAGGGTGAAGTTCGGGCAGGGGTCGTGGGTTGGTTTTGGGCAGAGGGTGGTCGAGTAGGGGTCGTGGGTTGGCTTTGTGCAGAGGGCGAAGGTCGGGCAGGGGTCGTGGGCTGGCTTTGGGCAGAGGGTGAAGTTCGGGCAGGGGTCGTGGGTTGGCTTGGGGCAGAGCGCAAAGTTCGGGCAGGGTTCGTGGGTTGGTTTTGGGCAGAGGGTGGAGTTTGAGCAGGGGTCGTGGGTTGGCTTGGGGCAGAGGGCAAAGGTCGGGCAGGGGTCGTGGGTTGGCTTTGGGCAGAGGGCAAAGGTCGGGCAGGGGTCGTGGGTTGGCTTTGGTCAGAGGGCGAAGGTTGTGCCGGTGGTTGAGGGTCTGAAGTCAGAGGTTGCGGGTCAGAGGTCGGGGTGGAGGTTTGGGGTCCGGGTGAGGTCTGGGGTCGGGAAGGGGGTACAGGGTCCGGGGGCAGAGGTCGTGGTCGGGGGTGAGGGGTCAGGGGGAGTGGGGGGGAGGGCGGGCTGAAGGTCACCGGCACTTTCCTCACCGCCGCCGCCGCGTTGCCCATCCGTTGGGTTCAAACAACGGGCGCCCGCCTCCCGCCCGCCGCACCCACCAATCGGAGCCACACCGGCTTCTCCCGTCTCTTCTCTATTGGTCAGGCCGGCTGTCCGTCAGCGGATCGCCATCACCACCCGCCTCCCGGCCAATCCGAGCGACAGCCGCTCCTCCCTCCCTTCTCCATTGGTCAGGCCGGCTGTCAGTCAGCAGATGGAGCCTCGCCACCCGCCACAGGTGCCCCGCCCACTGGGCGGCCGCCTTTCAACCTGCTCCAGCCAATGGCGGCGCTTCCCGCCGCTCCCTTACTGTGCTCATTGGTCCGTCAGCCGGCAATCGGCCTCCCGCAACTATAGGTGCTTTCCCTCCCCATCCACATTCCATTGGTCCAAGATGCTGTGCGTCAACAGGCTCAGCCATTCGCGTTGTGACACCCCTCCATTGGTCAACACGGCTGTCTGTCAACCAACAGTCTCCTCCCCCTGCTGCGCGGCAAGACCGAATCAAACTTCAGGGGCGGCAGTCCTTCCCTATTGGTTATCGAATATGTCTGTCCTCCGATCACCTTAGCCAATCGGAGAGCTCAAACGCCGTCCCTTCCCTTAGGTCAACCCACTTTCTGTCTCGCTCATCTTTCCATTGCCTGAAAGGCTGTCCGTCAAAGGGCGACATTGGTCAGACCAGCCGTCCGTCAACGAATCATCTTCAATCGCATTCTGGGCCGCCTTCTCCCTACAACCATTGGCTTTAACCTCTGTCAATCTAACGACAGCCTCGTCATAGGGGAGCACCCCTCCTTTCCTATTGGACAACAATGGGCTTCAGCCGCAGCGGGGCTCCCATTGGTAAGGCCTTGTCCAAAGGGGAGGTCTCTGCAACCCAGCCGCAAAATCTACCTTTAATTGGTCCAGGCATCTGTCCTTTACACTGTCCGTCTTCAGTTCCAACCAATGAAACAGCCTTCTCCCGGCGCGTGTGTCAATTTCCATTCTTCATTGGTCTGCCCGGTTGTCCATCACCCGAAGGCCGAAAGTCCCGCCCTTGCCCTTCGTTCCCACCAATCAGCGCCTTACCGATGCGGTCAATCAGCTCGGGCGCACTTACTCTGCTCCGTCGCGCTCTTCTGTCAGTCACCCGCCGGGCTCCCCAACCATCCAATCGGCTCCCGGAGCCTCCCCCGCGCTTCACCTCTTACGGCTCCCCATTGGTGGCAGATGCATATGACGCCTCATACCCGCAGCCCCCCTCCCCCCGGTCCCACCCCCAACTCGCCCACCGACTGCGTCAGCAGCTTCGCATTCAAGCACGTCCATCTAAACCCATTAACCAATCCCCGAGCTCAGCATGTATTTTTTTTCTCTGCACTTGCTCGCTATTGGCTGCCGCCAACATGACGTAAACGGGTGCCGACTGCGGGACGACAGCATCACTGTCACCTGACGTCGCCGCTGGTAGCCGCCCCGTTCCCCTCCACGTCAGTCAACTCGCCCCGAACCAATTGCTCACCTGCCCCCGGTCGATTGCTGAAGGCGCCTGTCCGTCAACAGGCGCCGACTGTCGCTTCGCACAAAACGCCGCCGTTTTACGTCCCCGCCCCTTCGTCTCCCGTCAGTTAACCCGCCCGGACAAATCGCAGACCGCTGATTGGCTCGTCCCCGCTGGCCCCGATACCGCCCTTTCGTCGCTGTCCGTCAAGCAAGCGGTGCCAATTGCCGACAGCTCCCGTCGGTCCTCCGGCCGTTGATTGGCTGCCATCGCCGCCCGCCGCCTGCCATCCCGCCCTCCTCCCCGTCCCGTCCATCAAGCCGTTTATGGCCAATCGCTTCCGGCTCCCGCCCGTCCTCGGCTTCTGATTGCTCTACCGGGCAGGTCCCGCCTCCTGAGCCCCCTGTCCGTCAGCTGGCCACCGACCAATCGCAGCCGTCTCCCGCCGGACATCCAGCCGCTCATTGGTCAATAGGCGGGCGACGGCCAATCGGCGACGCGACGGTAAAAGAGGCCCGAAGATGGCGGCCGGGCAGATCCGGGCCCCAGTCTCGGCCGACTGAGGAAGGCAGGAAGGGGGAGAGAGGGCAGTGCATTGCAGGCGGCCGACTACGGCTCCGGCTCCAGCTCCAGCCGCCTCCGGGAGCCGGCAACCTCCGACGTCCAGCCACGTACCGCCCGGCCCCGGGTCGCTGCGCTCGGCACAGCCCGCGGCCTGGGGCAGTGGAGGCAGAGAGAGGGAGAGAGGGGGAAGGTGTCGCAGGGAGAGGCGGCCGAGGCGGGGAGGGCGAGAGGGGGCAGTAGGGGCGGCACTGCGGGCAGCGGGGGCGACAGGGGACCATTGGAGGGGCAGCAGAGGCGGGAAGGGGGCTTTGGAGGGAGGGGATACCCGCTGGAGGGGCAGAGGGGGCTTTGGAGGGAGAGGTAGGGTATTGGAGGGCAAGAGGGGGTCTTGGAGGGAGAGGTAGGCTATTGGAGGGGGAGAGGGACCTTTGGAGGGAGAGACAGGGTATTGGAGGGGGAGAGGGACCTTTGGAGGGAGAGACAGGGTATTAGAGGGGGAGAGGGGGCTTTGGCGGGAGAGAGGGTATTGGAGGGGGAGAGGGGGCCTTTGGAGGGAGAGGTAGGCTATTGGAGAGGAAGAGAGGCTTTGCAAGGGGAGCTAGGGTATTAGACGGGAAGGGGAGGCTTTGCAGGGGGAAGTAGGGTATTGGAGGGGAAGGGGAGGCTTTGCAGGGGGAAGTAGGGTATTGGAGGGGAAGGGGAGGCTTTGCAGGGGGAGTAGGGTATTAGACGGGAAGGGGAGGCTTTGCAGGGGGAGGTAGGGTATTGGAGGGGGGAGAGGGGGCTTTGGAGGGAGAGGTAGCTTATTGGGGGGAGGAGGGTTAGCCAGGGGAGGATTGGAGGGAGAGAGAGGGCTTTTGGTGGGTGAGGGGGTATTGGAGAGAGGGAGGCAGCATTTGGTTGTGGCGGAGGGGCGGGTGGGGAGGGTCTGATTGAAGCCTCAGGGGAAGGTGAGCTGACAGCTGGAGGGTGGTGAGAAAGGTAGGGCGGGAAACGTCGAGGGGGAGAGCGAGGTGCTGCTGCCTCCAGCCAGGCTGGCTTGAATCCCCAGGAGAGGGACCGGCTCACTCGGGGGCGGGGGGGGGGGGAGGCAGACCGACTCTGGAGGGACAGACGTTCCGCTGGGATTTACTTTCCGGGAATACTACCCCCACCCCCAGCCCAGCCCGCCAGGATCGTGACCCGCCTGGAGTGTTGATCCCAGGACCTCCGCGGCCGGCGGGGAGACGCAATGGAGAAGGAGGCAGAGCCAGAGTGCAGGAGTAGGAGGCTGGTGAGTGTTGGGGCGGAGGGGTGGGGGTTGAAATTCTGCACCCCCTCCGTCTCCGTGAGCCTACAAAGCCCTCCCCCCCCCCCCGGCTTCTGGCATCACCTTCCTCTCCCTTTTTCCATTACCCTCTCTGTGAGCCTGTCGCTCTCCACATCTCCGTCACCCCTCCCTTCCCTCCCCCCTCCCTGTCTCCTTTAACCCCTTTCTCATATGCCCCTCCCCTTCTCCATAATCTCCTCCTTCCCTGCACCTTCCCCATCTCTGTCACCCCTCCCTCCCCTACTCCCCGTATCCGTCACCCCCTCCCTCCCCTACACCCCTCCCCGTCTCCGTCACCCCCTCCCTCCCTTACACCCCACCCCGTCTCCGTCACCCCCTCCCTCCCCTACACCCCTCCGCGTCTCCGCCACCCCCCTCCCCCCCCTACACCCCTCCCCGTCTCCGTCACCCCCTCCCTCATCTACACTTCTCCGCGTCTCCGTCACCCCTCCCTCCCCGACACCCCTCCCTGTCTCTGTCAGCATCTCCCTCCCCCTGCATCCTCCCCATCTCTGTCACCCCCTCCCTCCCCTACAACTTTACCTGTCTGTCATCCCCTATGACCCTCCCCGTCTCCATCAGCTTCTCCCTCCCCATCCTACACTCCTTCCATCTGTCTTCCCCTATGACCCTCCCCGTCTCCATTAAACCCCCCTCCCCGTCCTACACACCTTCCATCTCCATCACCCCCTCCCTCCTCTACACCCCTCCCCGTCTCCGTCACCCCCTCCCTCCCCTATGACCACCCCTGTCTCCGTTACCGCCTCCCCGTCCTACACCCCTTCCCTCCCCTACACCCTTCCCGTCTTGGTCACTCCATCCCTCCCTGTCTACGCCACCACCCCCTCCCCTACGACCCTCCCCATCTCTGCCACCCCCTCCCTCCCCTACTTCATTTCTCCCTGACACCCGTCCTCCCTCAACTGCAGCGGTCTGTGAGACTGTGTCTCTCTCCTCACGTAACTTCACGTCTCAGACACGCCTCCCCTCACCTCTGCGTTCCCTCTCTCACCCCGTCTGTTCTTTGTCAACTCCCCCCCCCCCCCAAAAACCTGACAGCGAGCCGTGACCAGGCGCCGTTACGAGGACGACGGGATCTCGGATGATGAAATCGAAGGCAAGAGGACGTTCGACCTGGAGGAGAAGCTGTCCAGTGACGTGTACAGTGCAAGTTTCGTCCGCTTCATGGATGGCAAAGGTACCGACAGTGGGGCCCCCACCCCCCCAGCAAGGCCCAGAACAAAGTCAGCCCGGATTCCAGCACCCCAGCAAGGCCCAGTGGCCAGTCAGACCCGAGGCTGGAGAGAGAGGAGAATCAGCCGGGGTTCCTGATCCCCACCGTGGCCCCGTCACCCCCCGGGGTTAGAGAGAGAGAGGGGAGAATCGGCCCGGGTTCCTGATCCCCACCGTGGCCCCATCACCCCCTGGGGTTAGAGAGAGAGAGGGGAGAATCAGCTGGGATTCCTGATCCCCACTGTTGCCCCGTCACCCCCGGGGTTAGAGAGAGAGAGGGGAGAATCAGCCCGGGTTCCTGATCCCCACCGTGGCCCCGTCACCCCCGGGTGTGAGAGAAAGGGGGGAATCAGCCGGGGTTCCTGATCCCCACCGTGGCCCCGTCCCCCCAGAGGTTAGAGAGAGAGAGGGGGATCGGGTTCCTGATCCCCACCGTGGCCCCGTCCCCCCCCCGGGGTTAGAGAGGGAGAGAGGGATCAGCTGGGGTTCCTGACCCCCACCACAGCGTAGTTCATTGAAGTACACAGTTGTCATGGTCTTCCTCTGCTGTGCTGGGGTGGTCGGTGAGTGCGGTGTTGGGTTTCGGTCCCCCTGCTGTGGGAGAGATGCCGTCGAGCTGGGAAGGTGCAGAGGGAGATTCACAGGACTCAAGGGAGAGAGAGGTGGGGCAGGTTGGGTCTGCATTCCCTGGCGTGCAGGAGTGACCTTCCAGAGGTGTGTAAAACCACCAGGAGGTGGTGATAAAACCAGGTGGGGTGAATTCGCACAGACATTTTCCCCAGGGTCGGGGAATCAAGAACCAGAGGGCACAGGTTTAAGGTGGGGGGGGGAAAGAAATTTGATAACGGACCAAGGGGCAGTTTTTTTCACCCAGAGGGTGGTCCGTCTGTGGAATGAGCTGCCAGAGGGAGTGGTCGGGGCAGGTACATTGACGACACTCGGACAGGGACACGGATAGGAAAGGTTTAGAGGGATACGGGTGGTCTGTCTGTGGAACGAGCTGCCAGAGGAAGTGATCGAGGCAGGTACATTGACGACACTTGGACAGGGACACGGATAGGAAAGGTTTAGAGGGATACGGGTGGTCTGTCTGTGGAATGAGCTGCCAGAGGAAGTGGTCGGGGCAGGTACATTGACGACACTCGGACAGGGACACGGATAGGGAAGGTTTAGAGGGATAGGAGTGATCTGTCTGTGGAATGAGCTGCCAGAGGAAGTGGTCGGGGCAGGTACATTGACAACACTCGGACAGGGACACGGATAGGAAAGGTCTAGAGGGATACGGGCCACACCCGTGGAAATGGGACGGGGAATCTGGGCTGTCATGGGCCAGATGGGCCGAAGGGCCTGTTTCTGTGCGCTGTGGCCCTGCGTCCCCAAAATAAAATGCAGCCCCGCCCTTCTGCTCGGGGGAAGGGAGTGGGGGGACACCTGGGTCTCCTCGGTAACTCTCTGACACCCACCTCCCCACGACGGTGGGAAGGGGGGAGCAGAACTGGAAGCGTGGCGGGGGGGGGCAGGTGAGCGCGCGGACTCTTCCCCCCCCCCCCCATTCTAACTCCTCTCTCCCCCTCCTTCCCGACGCAACAGATTTCACCTTCCAGTACATCCAGCGAGACGGGCTCCGCAGTCCTCTGATCTTCAAGGAAAAGGATGGCCTTGGCATCAAGTGAGTGGGGTGGTGGGGGCGGGGGGGGGGGCTGGGGGTGGGGGCTTGCGTGAGGGGGCCGTCTCTTTCCCCCCCCCCCGTGTATCTTGCCTCCCAGAGGAGAGGGGGGAAGTCAGCTTGTTCGTTCGGTGCTGTGTTGTACGACGCGGCCGTGATTGTTGGCGGTCGGATTTTCCACAGAAGCGGTCGTAGTCATAGTCGTACTTTATTGATCCCGGGGGGGGGGAATTGGTTTCGTTACAGTTGCACCATAAATAATTAAATGGTAATGAAACCATAAATAGTTAAATAGTAATATGTAAATAAGTCCAGGACCAGCCTATTGGCTCAGGGTGTCTGACCCTCCAAGGGAGGAGTTGTAAAGTTTGATGGCCACAGGCAGGAATGGTCATACAGGAAGGTTGATACCCCCCCCCCCCCCCGTAGGCGCCCGTTCATCTCATGGGAGCATGAATTTGCGCCTTGGAAGGATTCCAGGGCGCAGGCCTGGGCAGGTTTGTATGGGAGACCAGCAGTTTATTTTGGGGAAGTTGAGGTGTCCACTGGCAGCACGATCTTCACTTGTTACATACACCTGTTGGGGTGCGTTCTCCAGCTACCTCACAAGGTAACCGTGGCCTTCAGCCGGGAGCGGGTGTCACCAGGTGGTTCCCCAGCCTTCACCGAGTGTCTCGCCCCTCAACCGCAACGCTCTCCAGTTGGTGGCCAAATCACTGCCCGTCTGCTCCTGGCTGCCAGCTCGCCTGCTCCAAATCCAACCAGAGGCTCGTTCTGCCTCTTCCCCCATCCTACGAGCTGCTTGTTTTCTGCTCCTTTGGTCCAGGCCCAGAGCTGACAACAGCCGCCATGCTGATTTGGCTGGGGAACCTCTGCAGCCGATCTCCACAGGGAACAACCATGCCTGCCATCCTTGTCTTCACACTCCTGCACTAAGGGCTGGGTACTTCAAGGCCTTTCTCTCGTGGGCCTCTTCCCATCCCTCCTCCCATGGCACAGTCAACTCAACCAGAATTATTTTCTTGTCTTCCGTTGACCACAGTACAATGTCCCGGGCGTAGGGTTGTGTGCACCACATCCGGGAACTGCAACCTCCTTCCCGCATTGACCCTCATCTCCCAGGACCTGGCCGTTAGCAGCAGATTGGGCTTTGGTTGTTTGGTTACGAAAGGCCTGGCTCCCTCTTTGATGAAGGTGATGGCCTTCCTCAAATCTGTGCCAGCCGTCCTCTTCATGTATCTCTCCCGCTCTAGTGTGCCAGCAAGAGCCAGAAGCACCTTATCATGGCGCCACCTATACCGTCCTTGAGTTAGAGCTGTTTTACACCCAGACAGTATACGAGCCAGTGTCCACAGAGCTTACAGTTCGGGTCCTCTCACATCCCCCATGTGTACAGATGTAATGGTGAAGGAAGGGTGTCACACACGGATCGCAAGATCTCCAGTCTCCATACGGAAGAGCTCCAGTCTCCATAACTCTGCCCATGAGATCTTGCGCTTTGGGGCAGATCCCATTTTGCCCAGGCACCCTTGTTCCACTGCCTTTGACATCTGTTTCTCTTCCTCGCGGATCCGTACTTTCTGCCTGTGTCGCGTCTCGCCTGTTTCCTTATGCTTGCGTTTCCCCACTGCTGAAGCGAATGGAGCCGAGGCCTTGCCGCTGGACGCAGGGCTTGCCGATGATATCTGGCAGCTTCAGAGAGCACACTGCCTCCCCCACAGCTGCGTTGGCTGCCCCACTCGCGCCCAGATCTGGTTGTAATTACCAAGACGTCATTGGAATCTCTCAAGCTTAATAAGGCTCTGCACTTTGCCACCTTGAATTCCTCCACAACAGATGACAGGGGAAGCTGCAGTTGCTCAGAACGAATGTAGAGGCCCACTGAAGAGAAGCTTGGAGGAACTCTCAACCATCTCCACAGGTGCTTGTTGGTTCTCCTCTCGATGCCCTCTACGGCGGTCATGGGGAACTCATAAAGTGTGACGAGCCCGAGAAGCCTGGGCAGAATGCCGTATTGGTACAGCCAGGGCTTGAATTTACCCGAAAGTCCGGATTTGTCGATCTTCTTCAGCCATTCCTCTGTCTGCTTCACGGCGTCGGTGACATCGGCCCCATCTGTGCCAGTGACGCATTAAACCACCTCCCCACGCGTTTTATCGGGTTATCTTCGATGGGAGGGATGACCTCACCCCGAACCTGGGGGCTAAACTTGCTCGTAACTTTGCCCTTCCTGATCACCATACACCTGGACTTCTTGGCCTTGAAGGACATCCTCTCCCAACTGGCTACATTACCCAGGGTTTCCAATACCCATCTTGCTTGGACATGTGACACAGTCGTTATAGTGATCTCGTCCATGAATCCTCGTAGAGCCGGCTGAACAATGCCCCGACCCCAATGTCGGGCTGCGGGTTACGTGTTCTGCTGCTGATAACAGGAGGTTCATTCCATAATAAGTAGGCTGGGGGAGATGGTGCACCCTGTCGGAATCCCCTTCTAGAGGTCCTGCCAACTTGTTGTGAAATGGGCTGATGTAAATCTGAGTTTGAATCCTCCTAGGTAGCTGGTGATCATGTCTCGAATAGCCACTGGGATGTAGTAGTGGTCGAGTCCTTCTAGGATGAGGTCACGTGGAATAGACCTGTAGGCGCTCGCCAGGTCTAACCAGACAACTGTTAGGTCAGCTTTTTTCTGCTTGGCCTCCCGGATCAAATGGCAAATCATTGAGGTGCGTTCCAGACACCCCGAAAAGCCTGGAATACCGCCTTTCTGGATGAATGTGTTGATATAGCGGTTCTGCGTCATGTGAGAAGACGGCCTTCGTGCGAGCACGGAAAAGAAAATCTTACATTCCACATCCAGGAGAGAAATCGTCCTAAAGATTGGAGGATTGTGACTAGTGGTGTCCCACAAGGATCTGTTCTGGCACCTCTACTGTTCGTGATTTTTATTAACAACCTGGATGTCGGGGTAGAAGCGTGGGTTGGCAAGTTTGCAGACGACACAAAGGTTGGTGGTGTTGTAGATAGTGTAGAGGACTGTCGAAGATTGCAGAGAGACATTGATAGGATGCAGAAGTGGGCTGAGAAGTGGCAGACGGAGTTTAACCCGGAGAAGTGTGAGGTGGTACACTCTGGAAGGACAAATTCCCAAGGCAGAGTACAAAGTAAATGGCAGGATACTTGGTAGTGTGGAGGAGCAGAGGGATCTGGGGGTACATGTCCACAAATCCCTGAAAGTTGCCTCACAGGTGGATAGGGTAGTTAAGAAAGCTTATGGGGTGTTAGCGTTCATAAGTCGAGGAATAGAGTTTAAGAGTTGCGATGTAATGATGCAGCTCTATAAAACTCTGGTTAGGCCACACTTGGAGTATTGAGTCCAGTTCTGGTCGCCTCACTATAGGAAGGATGTGGAAGCATTGGAAAGGGTACAGAGGAGATTTACCAGGATGCTGCCTGGTTTAGAGAGTATGCATTATGATCAGAGATTAAGGGAGCTGGGGCTTTACTCTTTGGAGAGAAGGAGGATGAGAGGAGACATGATAGAGGTGTACAAGATAATAAGAGGAATAGATAGAGTGGACAGCCAGCGCCTCTTCCCCAGGGCACCACTGCTCAATACAAGAGGACATGGCTTTTAGGTAAGGGGTGGGAAGTTCAAGGGGATATCAGAGGAAGCTTCCTCGTCGTGTTTCCTGTCCTGGCCATTGCCGGTATGACCGTCCTGTTCAGTCTCTCATCCTCTTCCCCCCACCCCCCAGGGAGACTCTGGGGGTATTGCTCTTCGTGTTCAGTCGTAGCTGGACTGGTGCCCTCCTGCAACTGCTGCCCGCAAGGTTGCCAGCCTTGTGAGCTGCCAGGCTTTCCTGGAGGTCAGTTGTCTCTCCAGCCTCACTGACATGCTCTCTAATCCAGGCAGCATCCTGGTGAATCCCCTCTGCACCCTCTCCAATCCAGGCAGCGTCCCGGTCAATCTCCCCTGCACCCTCTCTAATCCAGGCAGCGTCCCGGTCAATCTCCCCTGCACCCTCTCTAATCCAGGCAGCGTCCCGGTCAATCTCCTCTGCACCCCTCTCTAATCCAGGCAGTGTCCCGGTCAATCTCCTCTGCACCCTCTCTAATCCAGGCAGCATACTGGTGAATCTACCCTGCACCCTCTCTAATCCAGGCAGCGTCCTGGTCAATCTCCTCTGCACCCTCTCTAATCCAGGCAGCGTCCTGGTCAATCTCCTCTGCACCCTCTCTAATCCAGGCAGCGTCCTGGTGAATCTCTTCAACAAAGGCATCCGTTAGTCTTGTGAGACCATAGATCTGCCCCTGGAAAGTCTTCACTCTCCAGGGCGCAGGCCTGGGCAAGGTTGTATGGAAGACCGGCAGTTGCCCATGCTGTAAGTCTCCCCTCTCCACGAGACCGATGTTGTTCAAGGGAAGGGCATTAGGACCCATACAGCTTGGCACCGGTGTCGTCGCAGAGCAATGTGTGGTTAAGTGCCTTGCTCAAGGACACAACACGCTTCCTCAACCAAGGCTCGAACTCACGACCTTCAGATCACTAGACGAACACCTTAACCGCTTGGCCATGTGCGAACACAAACCACCACCCAGCCATTATCAATACTGTTCAGCGATTGTCATCAGTGCCTGTGGTTCTGCACCGTCTGCCCTCTGGGCTTCACGTGACCCTGGTCGGGGGAGCCAAGCAGGAGTGACTTGCAGGCGAGTGGAGGGAAGATGAGCGGAGGCAGTTTTGAGGAAGACTTGGATAAGAACAACAGTAATGTCGGAAGGTTTACGGTGGTGCGCTTTGGCGGGAGAAAGAAAAGCGCAGGCGGTTTGCGAAGTGGGGGAGAAAATTCAAAAATCTCAGCTGCAAAAGAACGCCGGGAGTCCTCGTGCGAGGTTCCCGTAAAGGTAAATTTGCAGGCTCGTGTTGGCGGGTGAGGAAGGGAAATGCGAGGTTAGTGTTCATTTCTGGAGGTCGAGAAATATAAACGCAAGGCTGCAATGTGGGGGCTTTATAAAACTCTGGTGGACCCCATATCTGAGAAAGGATGCGCCGAAACTGGAGAGGGTTCAAGGGAGATTCGCGAAAATTATCCCAGGAATGGAAGGGTTAACATTTGATTGGTATTTTGATGGTTCTGGGCTTGTACTCACAGGAGTTTTCAAGAATGGGGCGGGGGGGAGGTTAGAACCTCAGTGAAACCTATCAAATGTTGAAAGCCGGAGATAGAGTGGATGTGGAGAGGATGTTTCCTGTAGTGGGGGAGTCTGGGACCAGAGGACACAGATAGAGTGGACGGGGAGAGGATGTTTCCTGTAGTGGGGGGAGTCTAGGACCAGAGGACACAGATAGAGTGGATGTGGGGAGGATGTTTCCTATAGTGGGGGGAGTCTCAGACCAGAGGACACAGATAGAGTGGATGTGGAGAGGATGTTTCCTATAGTGGGGGAGTCCTAGGACCAGAGGACACAGATAGAGTGGCTGTGGAGAGGATGTTTCCTATAGTGGGGGAGTCTAGGACCAGAGGACACAGATAGAGTGGAAGTGGACAGGATGTTCCCTATGGTGGGGGAGTCCAGGACCAGAGGACGCAGATAGAGTGGATGTGGAGAGGATGTTTCCTGCAGTGGGGGAGTCTGGGACCAGAGGACACAGATAGAGTGGATATGGAGAGGATGTTTCCTATAGTGGGGGAGTGTCGGACCAGAGGACACAGAGTGGATGTGGGAGAGGATGTTTCCTGTAGTGGGGGAGTCTAGGACCACAGGACACAGATAGAGTGGCTGTGGAGAGGATGTTTCCTATAGTGGGGGAGTCTAGGACCAGAGGACACAGATAGAGTGGATGTGGAGAGGATGTTTCCTGCAGTGGGGGAGTCCAGGACCAGAGGACACAGATAGAGTGGATGTGGAGAGGATGTTTTCTGTAGTGGGGGGAGTCTAGGACTAGAGGACGCAGATAGAGTGGATGTGGAGAGGATGTTTCCTGTAGTGGGCGAGTCTGGGACCAGAGGACACAGATAGAGTGGATTTGGAGAGGATGTTTCCTGTAGTGGGGGAGTCTGGGACCAGAGGACACAGATAGAGTGGATATGGGAGAGGATGTTTCCTATAGTGGGGGAGTGTCGGACCAGAGGACACAGAGTGGATGTGGAGAGGATGTTTCCTATAGTGGGGGAGTCTCGGACCAGAGGACACAGACAGAGTGGATGTGGAGAGGATGTTTCCTGTAGTGGGGGAGTCGAGGACCAGAGGACACAGATAGAGTGGATGTGGAGAGGATGTTTGCTATCGTGGGGGTGTCTAGGACCAGAGGACACAGATAGAGTGGATGTGGAGAGGATGTTTCCTATAGTGGGGGAGTCTAGGACCAGAGGACACAGATAGAGTGGATGTGGAGAGGATGTTTCCTGTAGTGGGGGAGTCTAGGACCAGAGGACACAGATAGAGTGGATGTGGAGAGGATGTTTCCTATAGTGGGGGAGTCCAGGACCAGAGGACACAGATAGAGTGGCTGTGGAGAGGATGTTTCCTATAGTGGGGGAGTCTAGGACCAGAGGACACAGATAGAGTGGACGGGGAGAGGATGTTTCCTGTAGTGGGGGAGTCTAGGACCAGAGGACACAGATAGAGTGGATGTGGGGAGGATGTTTCCTGTTGTGGGAGAGTCTAGGACCAGAGGACACAGATAGAGTGGATGTGGAGAGGATGTTTCCTGTAGTGGGGGAGTCTAGGACCAGAGGACACAGATAGAGTGGATGTGGAGAGGATGTTTCCTATAGTGGGGGAGTCTCAGACCAGAGGACACAGATAGAGTGGATGTGGAGAGGATGTTTCCTATAGTGGGGGAGTCTAGGACCAGAGGACACAGATAGAGTGGCTGTGGAGAGGATGTTTCCTATAGTGGGGGAGTCTAGACCAGAGGACACAGATAGAGTGGATGTGGAGAGGATGTTTCCTGTAGTGGGGGACTCTGGGACCAGAGGACACAGATAGAGTGGAAGTGGACAGGATGTTCCCTATGGTGGGGAGTCCAGGACCAGAGGACACAGATAGAGTGGATGTGGAGAGGATGTTTTCTGTAGTGGGGGAGTCTAGGACCAGAGGACACAGATAGAGTGGATGTGGAGAAGATGTTTCCTGTTGTGGGGGAGTCTGGGACCAGAGGACACAGATAGAGTGGATATGGAGAGGATGTTTCCTATAGTGGGGGAGTGTCGGACCAGAGGACACAGAGTGGATGTGGAGAGGATGTTTCCTGTAGTGGGGGAGTCTAGGACCAGAGGACACAGATAAAGTGGATGTGGAGAGGATGTTTCCTGTAGTGGGGGAGTCTAGGACCAGAGGACACAGATAGAGTGGCTGTGGAGAGGATGTTTCCTATAGTGGGGGAGTCTAGGACCAGAGGACACAGATAGAGTGGATGTGGAGAGGATGTTTCCTGTAGTGGGGGAGTCTAGGACCAGAGGACACAGATAGAGTGGCTGTGGAGTGGATGTTTCCTATAGTGGGGGAGTCTAGGCCCAGAGGACACAGATAGAGTGGATGTGGAGAGGATGTTTCCTATAGTTGGGGAGTCCAGGACCAGAGGACACAGATAGAGTGGATGTCGAGAGGATGTTTTCTATAGTGGGGGAGTCTGGGACCAGAGGACACAGATAGAGTGGATGTGGAGAGGATGTTTCCTGTAGTGAGGGACTCTGGGACCAGAGGACACAGATAGAGTGGAAGTGGACAGGATGTTCCCTATGGTGGGGGAGTCCAGGACCAGAGGACACAGATAGAGTGGATGTGGAGAGGATGTTTTCTGTAGTGGGGGAGTCTAGGACTAGAGGACGCAGATAGAGTGGATGTGGAGAGGATGTTTCCTGTAGTGGGGGAGTCTGGGACCAGAGGACACAGATAGAGTGGATATGGAGAGGATGTTTCCTATAGTGGGGGAGTGTCGGACCAGAGGACACAGAGTGGATGTGGAGAGGATGTTTCCTGTAGTGGGGGAGTCTAGGACCAGAGGACACAGATGGAGTGGATGTGGAGAGGATGTTTGCTATCGTGGGGGGTGTCTAGGACCAGAGGGACACAGATAGAGTGGATGTGGAGAGGATGTTTCCTATAGTGGGGGAGTCTAGGACCAGAGGACACAGATAGAGTGGACGTGGAGAGGATGTTTCCTATAGTGGGGGAGTTTAGGACCAGAGGACACAGATAGAGTGGATGTGGGAAAGGAAGTTTCCTGTAGTGGGGGGAGTCTGGGACCAGAGGACACAGATAGAGTGGAAGTGGAGAGGATGTTTCCTATGGTGGGGGAGTCCAGGACCAGAGGACACAGATAGAGTGGATGTGGAGAGGATGTTTCCTGTAGTGGGGGAGTCTGGGACCAGAGGACACAGATAGAGTGGATGTGGAGAGGATGTTTTCTGTAGTGGGGGAGTCTAGCACCAGAGGACGCAGGTAGAGTGGATGTGGAGAGGATGTTTCCTGTAGTGGGGGAGTCTGGGACCAGAGGACACATAGAGTGGATGTGGAGAAGAGGTTTCCTGTAGTGGGGAGGTCTAGGACCAGAAGACACAGATAGAGTGGATGTGGAGAGGATGTTTCCTATAGTGGGGGAGTGTCGGACCAGAGGACACAGATAGAGTGGATGTGGAGAGGATGTTTCCTATAGTGGGGGAGTGTCGGACCAGAGGACACAGGTAGAGTGGGTGTGGAGAGGTTGTTTCCTGTAGTTGGGGAGTCTAGGACCAGAGGACACAGATAGAGTGGATGTGGAAAGGATGTTTCCTATAGTTGGGAGTCTAGGACCAGAGGACATAGAGTGGATGTAGAGAGGGTGTTTCCTGTAGTGAGGGGAGTCTAGGACCAGAGGGCACAGATAGAGTAGATGTGGAGAGGATGTTTCCTGTAGTGGGGGGAGTCTGGGACCAGAGGACACAGATAAAGTGGATGTGGAGAGGATGTTTCCTGTGGTGGGGGAGTCTAGGAACAGAGGACACAGATAGAGTGGATGTGGAGAGGATGTTTCCTGTAGTGGGGGAGTCTGGGACCAGAGGTCACAGATAGAGTGGCCGTGGAGAGGATGTTTCCTATAGTGGGGGAGTTTAGGACCAGAGGACACAGGTAGAGTGGAAGTGGAGAGGATGTTTCCTATGGTGGTGGAGTCTAGGACCAGAGGACACAGAGTAGATGTGGAGAGGATGTTTCCTGTAGTGGGGGAGTTTCAGACCAGAGGACGCAGATAGAGTGGATGTGGAGAAGGATGTTTCCCATTCTGGGGGAGTCTAGGACCAGAGGACACAGATAGAGTGGACGTGAAGAGGATGTTTCCTGTAGTGGGGGAGTCTCGGACCAGAGGACACAGATAGAGTGGATGTGGAGAGGATGTTTCCTGTAGTGGGGGAGTCTAGGACCAGAGGACACAGATAGAGTGGATGTGAAGAGGATGTTTCCTGTAGTGGGGGAGTCTCGGACCAGAGGACACAGATAGAGTGGATGTGGAGAGGATGTTTCCTGTAGTGGGGGAGTCTATGACCAGAGGACACAGATAGAGTGGATGTGGAGAGGATGTTTCCTGTGGTGGGGAGTCTAGGAACAGAGGACACAGATAGAGTGGACGTGGAGAGGATGTTTCCTATAGTGGGGGAGTTTAGGACCAGAGGACACAGATAGAGTGGATGTGGAAAGGAAGTTTCCCTGTAGTGGGGGGAGTCTGGGACCAGAGGACACAGATAGAGTGGATGTGGAGAGGATGTTTCCTATTGTTGGGGAGTCTGGGACCAGAGGGACACAGATTGAGTGGATGTGGAGAGGATGTTTCCTCTTGTGGGGGAGTCTGGGACCAGAGGACACAGATAGAGTGGACGTGGAGAGGATGTTTCCTGTAGTGGGGGAGTCTGGGACCAGAGGACACAGATAGAGTGGATGTGGAGAGGATGTTTTCTGTAGTGGGGGAGTCTAGGACCAGAGGACGCAGGTAGAGTGGATGTGGAGAGGATGTTTCCTGTAGTGGGGGAGTCTGGGACCAGAGGACACAGATAGAGTGGATGTGGAGAGGATGTTTCCTGTAGTGGGGGAGTTTAGGACCAGAGGACGCAGACAGAGTGGATGTGGAGAAGAGGTTTCCTGTAGTGGGGAGTCTAGGACCAGAGGACACAGATAGAGTGGATGTGGAGAGGATGTTTCCTATAGTGGGGGAGTCTAGGACCAGAGGACACAGAGTGGATGTTGAGAGGATGTTTCCTGTAGTTGGGAGTCTAGGACCAGAGGACACAGATAGAGTGGATGTGGAGAGGATGTTTCCTGTAGTGGGGGAGTCTAGGACCAGAGGACACAGATAGAGTGGATGTGGAGAGGATGTTTCCTATAGTGGGGGAGTCCAGGACCAGAGGACACAGATAGAGTGGCTGTGGAGAGGATGTTTCCTATAGTGGGGGAGTCTAGGACCAGAGGACACAGATAGAGTGGATGTGGAGTGGATGTTTCCTGTAGTGGGAGGAGTCTAGGACCAGAGGACACAGATAGAGTGGATGTGGAGTGGATGTTTCCTGTAGTGGGGGAGTCTAGGACCAGAGGACACAGATAGAGTGGATGTGGAGAGGATGTTTCCTATAGTGGGGGAGTCCAGGACCAGAGGACACAGATAGAGTGGCTGTGGAGAGGATGTTTCCTATAGTGGGGGAGTCTAGGACCAGAGGACACAGATAGAGTGGATGTGGAGTGGATGTTTCCTGTAGTGGGGGAGTCTAGGACCAGAGGACACAGATAGAGTGGATGTGGAGAGGATGTTTTCTATAGTGGGGGAGTCTAGGACCAGAGGACACAGATACAGTGGGTGTGGAGAGGATGTTTCCTGTAGTGGGGGAGTCTAGGACCAGAGGACACAGATAGAGTGGATGTGGAGAGGATGTTTCCTGTTGTGGGGGAGTCCAGGACCAGAGGACACAGATAGAGTGGACGGGGAGAGGATGTTTCCTGTAGTGGGGGAGTCTAGGACCAGAGGACACAGATAGAGTGGATGTGGGGAGGATGTTTCCTGTTGTGGGAGAGTCTAGGACCAGAGGACACAGATAGAGTGGATGTGGAGAGGATGTTTCCTGTAGTGGGGGAGTCTAGGACCAGAGGACACAGATAGAGTGGATGTGGAGAGGATGTTTCCTATAGTGGGGGAGTCTCAGACCAGAGGACACAGATAGAGTGGATGTGGAGAGGATGTTTCCTATAGTGGGGAGTCTAGGACCAGAGGACACAGATAGAGTGGCTGTGGAGAGGATGTTTCCTATAGTGGGGGAGTCTAGGACCAGAGGACACAGATAGAGTGGATGTGGAGAGGATGTTTCCTGTAGTGGGGGAGTCTGGGACCAGAGGACACAGATAGAGTGGAAGTGGACAGGATGTTCCCTATGGTGGGGGAGTCCAGGACCAGAGGACACAGATAGAGTGGATGTGGAGAGGATGTTTTCTGTAGTGGGGGAGTCTAGGACCAGAGGACA
>NW_027275838.1:0-49557 GCF_030028105.1 Mobula birostris
GCTGGGTTTTCACGCACCTCTCATAACTTCCACTATATCACTCTGTTTTAGTACTCCTCTCATACCTTCCCTGTATCGCTGTGTTTTCGCGCACCTCTCATACCTTCCCCTATATCGCTGTCTTTTCGCGCACATCCCATAGCTTCACCTTTATCGCTGTGTTATTGCTCACCTCTCATAGATTCCCCAATATCGCCGTGTTTTTGCTCACCTCTCATAGCTTCCCCTATATCGCCGTGTTTTCGCGCACCTCTCATGTCTTCACCTAGATCGCTATGTTTTCGCTCTTCTCATTAATTCTCCTGTATCGCCGTGCTTTCGCGCACCTCTCATAATTTCGCCTATATCGCCGTTTTCTCACACACGTGTCACACCATCCCCTATATCACTGTGTTTTCGCGCACGTCCCATAGCTTCCACTACATTGCCCAGTTTTCACGCACCTCTCATGTCTTCCCCTATATCGCTGTGTTTTCGCACACGTCCCATAGCTTCCACTGCATTGCCCAGTTTTCACGCACCTCTCATGTCTTCCCCTATATCGCTGTGTTTTCTCACACATCTGATGCATTCCCCTATAACGCCAAGTTTTCGCGCACCTCTCCTACTTTCCCCTATATCGCTGTGTTCTCGCCCAGCTCGCATACCTTCCCGTATATCACTGTGTTTTCACGCACGTCCCATGGAGTCCCCTATATTGCTGTGTTTTCGCACAGCTCTCATACCTTCTCCTATATCGCCCTGTTTTCATGCACATCCCATAGCTCTCACTATATTGCCCTGTTTTCGTGCACCTCTCATGTCTCCCCTATATCGCTGTGTTTTTGCTTCTCTCATAACTTCCCCTATATCGCTGTGTTTTCTCGCACCTGTGATGCATTCCCCTGTATCGCCGTGTTTTCGCGCACCTCTCATAACTCCCCCAATATCGCCATGTTTTTATGCACATCTCATACCGTCTCCTATATCGCTGTGTTTTTGCGCACCTCCGATAGCATCCCATATATCGCTGTTCCTTCAAGCACCTCTCATACCTTCCCTATATCGCCCTGTTTTCGCGCACCTCCTATACCTTCCCTTATATCACTGCGTTTTCGTGCACCTTTCATGCCTTCCCCTATATTGCTGTATTTTCACACACCTCTCATAACTTCTCCTATATCGCTGTGTTTTTGTGCACCTCTCATACCTTCCCTAATATCACTGCGTTATCATGCACATCTCATCACGTCCCCTATATCGCTGTGTATTCACGTACCTCCCATAGCATCCCCTATATCGCTGTGCCTTGCGCACCTCTCATAGCTTCCCCTATATCGCTGTCTTTTCGTGCACATCCCATAGATTCACCTTTATCGCTGTGTTATTGCTCACCTCTCATAGCTTCCCCTGTATCGCCGTGTTTTTGCTCACCTCTCATAGCTTCCCCTGTATCGCCGTGTTTTTGCTCACCTCTCATAGCTTCCCCTATATCGCCATGTATTCGCGCACCTCTCATGTCTTCACCTAGATCGCTGTTTTCGATCCTCTCAATACTTCCCCTATATCGCTGTGTTTTCTTGCACATCTGATACATTCTCCCGTATCGCCGTGTTTTCGCACATCTCTCATAATTTACCCTATATCGCCGTGTTCTCGCACACCTCTCATAACTTCCACTATATTGCTTTGTTTTCGCGCACCTCTCATAGCTTCCCCTATATCGCCCTGTTTTCGTACACATCCCATAGCTTCCACTATATTGCCCTGTTTCAGCGCACCTCTCATGTATTCCACTACATAGCTGTGTTTTCTGGTGCCTCTGATGCATTCCCCTGTAACGACAAGTTTTCATGCACCTCTCATTCTTTCCCCTATATCGCCGTGTTCACGCGCACCTCTCATACCTCCCCCTATATCGCCATGTTTTTATGCACATCTCATACTGTCTCTTATATCGCTGTGTGTTCGCGCACCTCCCATAGCATCCCTTATATTGCTGTGCCTTCGCGCACATCTCATACCTTCCCCTACGTCGCCCTGTTTTCGCACACCTCCCATACCGTCCCCTATATTGCTGTGTATTCGTGCACCTGTAATACCTTCCCCTATATCTCTGTGTTTTCACACACTTCTCATAACTTCTCCTATATCGCTGTGTTTTCGTTTACCTTTCATACCTTCCCTTATATCGCTGTGTTTGCACACACCTCTCATAACTTCTCCTATATCACAGTGTTTTTGTGAACCTCTCATACCTTCGCTAATATCGCTGTTTTCATGCACATCTCATCACGTCCCCTATATCGCTGCGAATTCGCGCTCCTCCCATAGCATCCCCTATATCACTGTGCCTTGCGCACCTCTCATACCTTCCCCTATATCGCTGTCATTTCGCGCACATCCCATAGATTCATCTCTATCGCTGTGTTATTGCTCACCTCTCATAGCTTCCCCTGTATTGCCGTGTTTTTGTTCACGTCTCATGTCTTCACCTAGATCGCTATGTTTTCGCTCCTCTCAATACTTCCCCTATATCGCTGTGTTTTCTCGCACAATTGATACGTTCTCCCGTATCGCCGTGTTTTTACACCTCTCATAATTTCCCCTATATCGCCGTGTTCTCGCACACCTCTCATACCTTCCCCTATATCACTGTGTTTTCGCGCACGTTCCATAGCGTCCCCTATATTACTGTGCTTTCGCGCACCTCTCATACCTTCCCCTATATCGCCCTGTTTTCGCGCACATCCCATACCTTCCACTATATTGCCCTGTTTTCGCGCACCTCTCATGTCTTCCACTACATCGCTGTGTTTTCTGGCACCTCCGATGCATTCCCCTGTAACGCCAAGTTTTCGCGCACCTCTCATACTTTCCCCTATATCGCCGTATTTACGCGCACCTCTCATACCTCCCCCTATATCGCCATGTTTTTATGCACATCTCATACCGTCTCCTATATCGCTGTGTTTTCGCGCACCTCCCATAGCATCCTCTATATCGCTGTGCCTTCGTGCTCCTCTCATACCTTCCCCTATATCGCCGTTTTCACGCACCTCCCATTCCTTCCCCTATATCGCTGTGCTTTCACACACCTCTCATAATTTCTCCTATATCGCTGTGTTTTTGTGCACCTCTCATACCTTCCCCTATATCGTTGTGTTTTCACGCACCTCTCATAACTTCTCTTACATTGCTGTATTTTTGCGCACCTCTCATAACTTCCCCTATATCGCTGTGTTTTTGTGCACCTCTCATACTTTCCCCTATATCACCGTGTTTTCGCGCACGTCCCATAGCGTCCCCTATATCGCTGTGTTTTCACGCACCTCTCAGACCTTCCCCTATATCGCCCTGTTTTCGCGCACATCCCATAGCTTCCACTATATTGCTCTGTTTTCGCGGAACTCTCATGTCTTCTCCTACATCACTGTGTTTTCTCGCACTTCAGATGCATTCCCATGTAACGCCAAGTTTTCGCGCACCTCTCATACTTTCCCCTATATCGCCGTGTTTTCGCGTACCTCTCATAGCTTCCCCTATATCACCATGTTTTCATACACATCTCATACCATTCCCTATATCGCTGTGCGCTCGCGCACCTCTCATACCTTCCCCTATATCGCCGTTTTCACGCACCTCCCATTCCTTCCCCTATATCGCTGTGCTTTCACACACCTCTCATACCTTCCCCTATATCGTTGTGTTTTCACGCACCTCTCATAACTTCTCTTACATTGCTGTATTTTTGCGCACCTCTCATACCTTCCCCTATATCGCCCTGTTTTCGCGCACATCCCATAGCTTCCACTATATTGCTCTGTTTTCGCTCACCATGTTTTCGCGCACCTCTCATACCTGCCCCTATATCGCCATGTTTTTATGCACATCTCATACTGCCTCCTATATCGCTGTGTTTTCGCGCACCTCCCATAGCATCCCCTATATCGCTGTGCCTTCGTGAACCTCTCAAACCTTCCCCTATATCGTTGTGTTTTCACGCACCTGTCATAACTTCTCTTACATTGCTGTATTTTTGCGCACCTCTCATAACTTCCCCTATATCACCGTGTTTTTGCGTACCTCTCATTGCTTCCCCTATATCACCGTGTCTTCATACACATCTCATACCGTCACCTATATCACTGTGTTTTCGCGCACCTCCCATAGCATCCCCTATATCGCTGTGTCTTCGTGCACCTCTCATACCTTCCCCTATATCGCTGTGTTTTCACGCACCTCTCATGGCTTCCCCAATATCGCCGTGTATTCGTGCTCGTGTCATACCGTCCCCTATATCGCTGTGTTTTCGTGCACCTCTTATAATTTCCCCATATCGCCGTGTTCTCGCAGACCTCTCATGCCTTCCCCTATATCACTGTTTTCGCGCAAGTCCCATAGCGTCCCCAATATCGCTGTGTTTTCTCGTACCTCTGATGCATTACCCTGTATCTCTGTGTTGTCGTGCACATCCCATAGCTTCCACTATATTGCCCTGTTTTTGCGCACCTCTCATGTCTTCCCCTATTTCACTGTGTTTTCGCGCACCTCCCATAGCATCCCCTATATTGCTGTGCCTTCGAGCACCTCTCATACCTTCCCCTATATCGCCCTGTTTTCGCGCACCTCCCATACATTCTCCCATATCGCTGTGTTTTTGTGCATCTCTCATACCTCCCCCTATATCGTTGTGTTTTCACGCACCTCTCATAACTTCTCCTCTATCGCTGTGTTATTGCTCACCTCTCATAGCTTCCCCTATATCGCCGTGTTTTCGCGCACCTCTCATGTCTTCACCTAGATCGCTATGTTTTCGCTCCTCTCAATACTTCCTCTATATCGCTGTGCTTTCTCGCACATCTGATACATTCTCCCGTATCGCTGTGTTTTCGCACACCTCACTTAATTTCCCCTATATCGCCGTGTTCTCGCACACCTCTCCTTTACCTTACCCTATATCGCCCTGTTTTCATGCACATCGCATAGCTTCCACTACATTGCCCTGTTTTCGCGCACCTCTCATGTATTCCACTACATCGCTGTGTTTTCTGGCACCTCTGATGCATTCCCCTGTAACGCCAACTTTTTGTGCACCTCTCATACTTTCCCCTATCTCGACGTGTTTTAGCGCACCTCTCATAGCTTCCCATATTTCGCCGTGTTTTCATACACATCTCATACCGTCCCCTATATCACTGTGTTTTCGCGCACCTCCCATAGCATCTTCTATATCGCTGTGCCTTCGTGCACCTCTCATACCTTCCCCTATATCGCCGTGTTTTCATGCAACTCTCATAACGTCCCCTATATTGCTGGGTTTTCACGCACCTTTCATAACTTCCCCTGTATCGCCGTGTTTTTGCTCACCTCTCATAACTTCCCCTATATCGCCGTGTTGTTATGCGCATCTCATAACGTCCCCTATATCGCTGTGTATTCGCGCACCTCCCATAGCATCCCCTATATCGCTGTGCCTTCGCGCACCTCTCATACCTTCCCCTATATCGCCCTGTTTTCGCGCACCTCCCATTCCTTCACCTATATCGCCCTGTTTTCGCGCACCTCCCATTCCTTCACCTATATCGCTGTTTTCGTGCACCTCTCATACAATCCCCTATATTGCTGTGTTTTCACACACCTCATAACTTCTCCTATATCGCTGTGTTTTTGTGCACCTCTCATACGTTCCCTAATATCGCTGCGTTTTCATGCACATCTCATCACGTCCCCTATATCAATGTATATTCACGCACCTCCCATAGCATCCCCTATATCGCTGTGCCTTCGTGCACCTCTCATACCTTCCCCTATATCGCCCTGTTTTCGCGCACCTCTCATAACTTCTCCTATATTTCTGTATTTTTGCTCACCTCTCATAACTTCCACTATATCGCTGTGATTTTATGCACATCTCATAACGTCCCCTATATCGCTGTGTATTCGTGCACCTCCCATACCTTCCCCTATATCGCTGTGTTTCCGCACACCTCTCATAACTTCTCGTATATCGCTGTGTTTTTGTGCACCTCTCATACCTTCCCTAATACCGTTGCTTTTTCATGCACATCTCATCACGTCCCCTATATTACTGTGTTTTCGCGCACCTCCCATAGCATCCCCTATATCGCTGTGCCTTCGTGCACCTCTCATACCTTCCCCTATATCGCCGTGTTTTCATGCACATCTCATAACTTCCCCTATATCGCTGTGTTTTCGGACACCTCTCACACCTTCCCCTGTATCGGTGGGTTTTAGCTCACCTCTCATAGCTTCCACTATATTGCCTTGTTTTCGCGCACCTCTGATGTCTTCCCCTATATCATTGTGTTTTCGTGCACCTTCCATAGCATCCCCTATATTGCTGTGCCTTCATCTATATCACCCTGTTTTCGAGCACCTTCCATACCTTCTCCTATATCGCTGTGCCTTGCGCACCTCTCATAACTTCCCCTATATCGCTGTGTATTCACACACCTCTCATGGTTTCCCGACTATTGCCGTGTATTCATGCACATCTCATACCGTCCCCTATATCGCTGAGTTTTTGCACACCTCTCATACCTTCGCCTACATCCCAGTGTTTTTGCGAAACTGTCATAACTTCCCCTATATCGCCGTATTGTTATACAGATCTCATAACGTCCCCTATATCGCCCTGTTTTCGCGCACCTCCCATTCTTTCACCTATATCGCCCTGTTTTCGCACACCTCCCATTCCTTCACCTATATCGCTGTTTTCGTGCACCTCTCATACCTTCCCCTATATCGCTGTGTTTTCACACAACTCTCATAACTTCTCCTATATCACTGTGTTTTTGTGCACCTCTCATATCTTCCCTAATATCGCTGTGTTTTCATGCACATCTCATCACGTCCCCTATAACGCTGTGTATTCACGCACCTCCCATAGCATCCCCTACATCACTGTCCCTTCGTGCACCTCTCATAGCTTCCCCTATATCGCTGTGTTTTCGTGCTCCATTCATACCTTCACTAATGTCGTTGCATTTTCATGCACCTCATCACGTCCCCTATATCGCTGTGTATTCACGCACCTCCCATAGCTTCCCCTGTATCGCCGTGTTTTTGCTCACCTCTGATAGCTTCCCCTATATCACCCTGTTTTCGCGCACCTCCCATACTTTCCCGATAACGCTGTGTTTTCGTACTCCCCTCATACCTTCCCCTAAATCGCTGTGTTTTCGCACACCTCTCATACCTTCCCCTATATTGCTGTGTTTTCACGCAGCTCTCTTAACTTCTCCTATATCGCTGTGATTTTGCACACCTCTCATACCTTCCCCTATATCGCTGTGTTTTCAGGCACCTCTCATGGCTTCCCCAATATCACCGTGTATTAATGCACATCTCATACCGTCCCCTATATCGCTGTGCTTTGGTGCACCTCCCATAGCTTCGCCTACATCGCTGTTTTCGCGCACATCCCATAGCTTCACCTTGATCGCTGTGTTATTGCTCACCTCTCACAGCATACCCTATATCGCCCTGTTTTCGCGCACCTCGCATGTCTTAACCTATATCGCTATGTTTTCGCTCCTATCATTAATTCCCCTATATCGCTGTGTTTTCTCGCACCTCTGATACATTCTCCTGTATTGCCATGTTTTCGCGCACCTCTTACAATTTCCCCTATATCGCCGTGTTATCACACACCTCTCATACCTTCCACTATATCACTGTTTTTTTGCGCATGTCCCATAGCGTCCCCTATATCGCTGTGTTTTCTCGCACCTCTGATACATTCCCCTGTATCGCTGTGGTTTCGCGCACATCCCATAGGTTCCACTATATTGCCCTGTTTTTGCGCACCTCTCACGTCTTCCCCTATATCACGGTTTTTTCGCGCACCCCTCATAGCATCCCCTGTATTGCTGTGCCTTCTCGCGCCTCCCATACCTTCCCCAATATCGCTGTGTTTTCGTGCACCTCTCCTACCTTCCCTTATATCGCTGTGTTTTCACGCACCTCTCATAACTTCCCCTGTATCGCCGTGTTTTTATGCACATCTCATAACGTCCCCTATATCGCTGTGTATTCGAGCACCTCCCATTCCTTCCCGTGTTTTTCTCTGTGTTTTCGTGCACCTTTCATACCTTCCCCTATATCGCTTTGTTTTCGCACAGCTCTCATAACTTCTCCTTTATCACTGTGTTTTTGTAAACCTCTCATACCTTCCCCTATATCGCCGTGTTTTCATGCACATCTCATAACGTCCCCTATATTGCGGGGTTTTCACGCACCTCTCATAACTTCCCCTATATCGCACTGTTTTCGCACTCCTCTCATACCTTCACCTATATCACTGTGTATTCACGCACCTCTCATAACTTCCCCTATATCGCTGTGTTTTCGCACACCTCTCATGGTTTCCCGTCTATTGCCGTGTATTCATGCACATCTCATACCGTCCCGTATATCGCTGTGCTTTCGCGCACCTCTCATACCTTCCCCAATATCGCTGTGTTTTTGTGCACCTCTCATACCATCACTAATATCGTTGCATTTTCTTGCACATCTCATCACGTCCCCTATATCGCTATGTATTCACGCACCTCCCATAGTATCCCCTATATCGCTGTGTATTCACGCACCTTCCATAGTATCCCCTATATCGCTGTGCCTTCGCGCACCTCTCATACCTTCCCCTATATCGCCCTGTTTTCGTGCACCTCTCATGTCTTCACCGAGATCGCTATGTTTTCGCTCCTCTCATTACTTCCCCTATATTGCTATGTTTACTCGCACATCTGATACATTCTCCCGTATCGCCGTGTTTTCGCGCACCTCTCATAATTTCCCCTATCTCGCCGTGTTCTCGCACATCTCTCATACCTTCCCCTATATCACTGTGTTTTCGCGTACGTCCCATAGCGTCCCCTATATCGCTGTGTTTTCGCACACCTCTCATACCTTCCCCTATATCGATGTCTTTTCGCACACATCCCATAGATTCACCTTTATCGCTGTGTTATTGCTCACCCCTCACAGCTTCCCCTGTATCGCCGGGTTTTAGCTCACCTCTCATAGCTTCCACTATATTGCCCTGTTTTCGCACACCTCTCATGTCTTCCCCTATATCACTGTGTTTTGCGCACCTTCCATAGCATCCCCTATATTGCTGTGCCTTCGCATACCTCTCATAACTTCATCTATATCACCCTGTTTTCAAGTACCTTCTATACCTTCCCCTATATCGCTGTGCCTTGCGCACCTTTTATACCTTCCCCTATATCGCTGTCTTTAGCGCACATCCCATTCATTCACCTTTATCACTGTGTTATTGCTCACCTCTCTAGCTACCCCTACATCGCCGTTTTTTTGCGCACCTCTCATAACTTCATCTTTATCGCTGTATTGTTATGCACATCTCATAACGTCCCCTATATCGCTGTGTATTCGCGCACCTCCCATAGCATCCCCTATATCGCGATACAGGGGAAGCTATGAGAGGTGAGCAAAAACACAGCGATAAAGGTGAATCTATGGGATGTGCGCGAAAATACAGTGATATAGGGAAAGCTATGAAAGCTGTTTGATAACACAACGATATAGGGAAAGATGTGAGAGGTGCGCGAAAATGCGGCGTTACCAGGGAAGCTACGAGAGGTGCACGAAAACACATCGATATACTGGCAGGTATGAGAGGTGCACAAAAACAAAACGACATAGGGGTAGGTATGCGAGGTGCACGAAAACACAACGATATAGGGGAAGCGATGCGAGGTGCGCAAAAACACAGCGATATAGGGGAAGCTATGAGAGGTGCCAGAAAACACAGCCGTATATGGGAAGCTACGGGAGGTGCACGAAAACAGAACGATATAGGGGAAGGTATGAGAGGTGCGAGAAGACACAGCGATATTGGGGAAGCTATGGGAGGTGCACAAAAACACAGCGCTATAGGAGAAGATATGAGAGGTGCACAAAATCGCAGCACTATCGGGGAAGCTATGGGAGGTGTGGAAAAACACAGCGATACAAGGGAAGGTATAAGAGGTGCACGAAAACACAGCTATGTTGGAGAATCTATGGGAGGTGCGCGAAAACACAGCGGTGTAGGGGAAGCTATGTGAGATGTACCAAAACACGGCAGTATGGGGGAAGATATGAGAGGTGCGCAAAAACACAGCGATTTGGAGAAAGCGATGAGAGGTGCGCGACAAGATCACAATATATGGGAAGCTATGAAAGGTGCGCGAAAATACGGCGAAAAAGGGGAAGCTATGCGAAGTGCATTAAAACGCAGCGATATAGGGGAAGGTATGAGCAGTGCGCTAAAACACATCAATAGAGTGGAAGTTATGCGATGTGCGAGAAAACAAGGCGATATAGGAGAAAGTATGAGAGGTGTACGAAAACACAGCGATATATGGGAAGCCATGGGAGGTGTGCGAAAACACAGCGATATAGGGGAAGCGATTCGAGGTGCACGAGAACACATCGATACAGGGGAAGCTATGAGAGGTGTGCGAACACATCGACGAAGTTGAAGCTGTGAGAGGTGCGTCAGAACATGGTGATATAGGGGAAGCTATCAGAGGGGAGTGTTATCTGAGCAATATATGGGACGGTATGAGAGGTGCACAAAAACACAGCGATATAGGGGAAGCTATCTGAGGCGCGTGAAAACATAGCGATATAGGGAAAGCTATGAGAGGTGCACGAAAACAGATCTATATAGGGGAAGGTATGAGAGGTGCTCGAAAACACATCGATAGAGGGGAAGCCACGAGAGGTGTGCGAAAATATCGCCATTTATGGCAAGCTATTAGAGGTGTGCAAAAACAGTGATATAGCGGAAGCAGTAGGAGGTATGCGAAAACACAGCAATATAGGGGAAGCTATGAAAGCTGTTTGATAACACAGCGATATAGGGAAAGATGTGAGAGACGCGCGAAAATGCGGCGTTACCAGGGAAGCTACGAGAGGTACGCGAAAACACATCGTTATAGTGGCAGGTATCAGAGGTGCACAAAAACTAAACGACATAGGGGTAGGTATGCGAGATGCACAAAAACACAGCGATATAAGGGAAGCGATGCAAGGTGCGCGAAAACAGCGATATAGGGGAAGCTATGAGAGGTGCCAGAAAACAGCCATATATGGGAAGCTACGGGAGGTGCACGAAAAGAGAGCGATATAGGGGAAGGTATGAGAGGTGCGAGAAAACAAGGCGATATAGGAGAAAGTATGAGAGGTGTACGAAAACACAGCGATATATGGGAATCAATGGGAGGTGTGCGACAACAGAACGATATAACGGAAGGTAACAGAGGTGCGAGAAGACACAGCGATATTGGGGAAGCTATGGGAGGTGCGCGAAAAGACAGCGATAATGGGAAGGTATGGGAGGTGCGCAAAAACACAGCGCTATGGGGAAGATATGAGAGGTGCACAAAATCACAGCACTATAGGGAAGGTATAAGAGGTGCGCGAAAACACAGCTATGTGGGAGGATCTATGGGAGGTGGGAGAATCTATGGGATGTGCGCGAAAACACAGCGATGTAGGTGAAGCTATGTGAGGTGCACCAAAACAGAGCAATATAGGGGAAGGTATGAATGGTGCGCGAAAATGCAGCGATATATGGGAAGCTAGGAGAGGTGCGCGAAAACAGAGCGATATAGGGTAAGGTATGAGAGGTGAGAGAAAACACAGCGATATAGGGGAAGGTATGGGAGGTGCACGAAAACACAGCGATATAGGGGAAGCTCTGAGACGTGCGAAAACACAGCGATAATGGCATGGTATGGGAGGTGCACAACAACAGAGTGGTATAGGGGAAGGTATGAGATGTGCACGAAAACACAGCGATTTGGGAGAAACTATGAGAGGTGCACGAAAACATTGCAATATATGGAAAGCTATGAGAGGTGCACGAGAACACAGTGATATTGGGGAAGGTATGATAGGCATGCGAAAACAGAGCGATGTAGGGGAACCTATGGGAGGTGCATGAAAACGCAGTGATTCAATGGAAGGTATGAGAGGTGCGCGAAAACACAGCGATATATGGGAAGCTATGGGAGGTGTACGAAAACAGAGCAATATAGGGGAAGGTATGAGTGGTGCGGAAAATGCAGCAGTACATGGGAAGTTATGGGAGGTGCGTGAAAAGACAGAGATATAGGAGAATGTATGAGAAATGTGTGTAAACACAGAGATGTAGGGGAAGCTATGAGAGGTGCACAAAAACACAGCGATTTCATGAAAGCTATGAGAGGTGCGCGAAACCACAGCGATATAGGGGAAGTTATGAGAGGTGCGAGATCAACACAGCGATATAGTGCAAGCTATGGGAGGTGCACAAAAACAGAGCGATATAGGGGAAGCTATGTGAGGAGTGCGAAAACATGGCGATCTAGGGGAAGGTATGAGAGGTGCGCGAAAACACAGCGATATATGGGAAGCTATGAGAGGCATGCGAAAAAAAGCGTTACAGGGGCAGGTATGAAAGGTGTGCGAAAACACATCGATATACTTGAAGGTATGAGAGGTGCGAGAAAGCACAACGATATAGGGGAAGCTATGCGTGGTACGCGAAAACACAGCGATATAGGGGAAGCTATGAGAAGTTCCAGAAAACACAGTGATATAGTGGAAGCTATGAGAGGTGCAAGAAAACACAGCCGTATATGGGAAGCTACGGGAGGTGCACGAAAACAGAGCGATATAGGGGAAGGTATGAGAGGTGCGAGAAAACACGGCGATATATGAGGAAGTATGAGAGGTGCATTAAAAAAAAGTGATATATGGGAAGCCATGGGAGGTGTGCGACAACAGAGCAATATAAGGGAAGGTATCAGAGGTGTGAGAAGAGGGGAAGCTATGGGAGGTGCATGAAAACATGGTGATATAGTGGAAGCTCTGTGAGGAGCGTGTAAACACTGCTATCTAGGGGAAGCTATGAGAGGTTTTTGAAAATATAGCAATATATGGCAAGCTATGAGAGGTGTGCAAAAACTTTGCGAAAGCGGAAGCTATGGGAGGTATGCGAAAACACAGCGACATATGGGAAGGTATCAGAGGTGGGCGATACCACAAGATATTGGGGAAGCTATATGAGGTGTGGGAAAACACAGCGATATAGGAGAAGCTATGAGAGGTGAGAGAAAGCACAGCCATATTGGGAAGCTATGGGAAGTGCACGAAAACACAGCGATAATGGGACGGTATGGGAGGTGCACGACAACAGAGCGATATTGTGGAAGGTTTCAGAGGTGCGAGAAAACACAGCGATATAGGGGAAGCTATGGGAGGTGCGCGAAAACACAGCAATATAGGGGAAGCTCTGAGACGTGTGCGAAAACACAGCAATATAGGGGTAGGTATGCGAGGTGCATGAAAACACAGTGATATATGGGAAGCTATGGGAGGTGCGCGAAAACACGGCGATATAGGCACAACTGTGAGAGGTCAGCAAAAACACAGCGATATAGGGGAAGGTATGAGAGGTGCGCGAGAACAAAGCAATATAGGGGACCTATGCGAGGTGTGCGAAAACACAACGATATAGTGGAAGCTATGAGAGGTGTGTGAAAACAGAGCAATATAAGGGAAGGTATCAGAGGTGTGAGAAGAGGGGAAGCTATGGGAGGTGCACGAAAACATGGTGATATAGTGGAAGCTCTGTGAGGAGCGTGTAAACACTGCTATCTAGGGGAAGCTATGAGAGGTTTTTGAAAATATAGCAATATATGGTAAGCTATGAGAGGTGTGCAAAAACTTTGCGAAAGCGGAAGCTATGGGAGGTATGCGAAAACACAGCGACATATGGGAAGGTATCAGAGGTGGGCGATACCACAAGATATTGGGGAAGCTATATGAGGTGTGGGAAAACACAGCGATATAGGAGAAGCTATGAGAGGTGAGAGAAAGCACAGCCATATTGGGAAGCTATGGGAAGTGCACGAAAACACAGCGATAATGGGACGGTATGGGAGGTGCACGACAACAGAGCGATATTGTGGAAGGTTTCAGAGGTGCGAGAAAACACAGCGATATAGGGGAAGCTATGGGAGGTGCGCGAAAACACAGCAATATAGGGGAAGCTCTGAGACGTGTGCGAAAACACAGCAATATAGGGGTAGGTATGCGAGGTGCATGAAAACACAGTGATATATGGGAAGCTATGGGAGTTGCGCGAAAACACGGCGATATAGGCACAACTGTGAGAGGTCAGCAAAAACACAGCGATATAGGGGTAAGTATGCGAGGTGTTCGAGAGGGAAGCGGTATCTCAGCGATATATGGGACGGTATGAGAGGTGCACAAAAACACAGCGATATAGGGGAAGCTATGGAAGGCGCGTGAAGACATAGCGATATAGGGAATGCTATGAGAGGTGCGTGAAAACGCAGCAATATATATCGGAAGCTACGGGAGGTGCGCGAAAACAGAGCATTATATTATAGACCGTCCCATTATCGCTGTGTTTTCGTGCACTTCCCATATCTTCCCCAATATGGCTGTGCTTTCGCGCACCTCTCATAGCTTCTCCCATATTGCTGTGTTTTCCCGCACCCCACATAGCTTCCCCAATATCATTGTGTTTTCGCACACCTCTGATACCTTCCCGTATATCGCTCTGTTTTCGCTCACCTCTTATAGCTTCCCCTAGATCGCCGTGTTTTCGCGCACCTTTCACATCTACCCCTATATTGCTGTGTTATCAAGCAGCTCTCATAGCTTCCCCTATGTGTTTTCGCATACCTCCCATAGCTTCCGGTTTCTCGCTGTTTTCGCACACCTCTCTTAGCTTGCCATATATTGCTATATTTTCGCAAACCTCTCATAGATTCCCCTAGATCGCTGTGTTTTCATGCTCCTCAAAGAGCTTCCCCTATAACGCCGTGTTTTCGTGCACCTCTCATACCTTCCCCTACGTCGCTGTGTTTTCGCGCACCTCTCATACATTCCCCTATATTGCTCTGTATTCGCGCCCCAGCCATTTCTTCCCAAATATCACTGTGTTTCTGTGCACCTCTCATAGCTTCCCTTATATCGCTGTGTTTTCGAGCACCTCGCATAGCTTCTCCTATATCGTCATGTTTTCCCACACCTCTCACACCTTCAACTATATCGATGTATTTTCGCACACCTCTCGTAGCTTCGCCTATATCGATGTGTTTTTGCGCATGTTTCATACGTTCCCCAATATCGCAGTGTTTTCGCGCACCTCTCAGAGCTTCCCCCATATCACTGACTTTTCGCGCACCTCTCATAATTTCACCTATATCGCTGTGTTTTCGCAGACCTTTCATAACTCCCCTATATTGCTGTGTTTTCGCGCACCTCTCATACTTTCTCCCATAATGCCGGGTTTTTACGCACCTCCCATAGCTTCCCCTATATCACTGTGTTTTCTCGTACCCCTCATACCTTCTCCTATATCACTCTGTTTTCTCGCACCTCCCATAGCTTCCCATTTTTCGCCATGTTTTCACGCACCTCTCATAGCTTCCCATATATTGTGATGTTTTTGCACACCTCTCATCGCTATCCCCAAATGCTGTGTTTTTGCGTACCTCTCATATCTTCGCCCATATTGCCGTGATCTAGCACACCTCGCACAGCTTCCCCTCCATCGTGTGTTTTCACGCACCTCTCATACCTTCACCTATATCGCCGTCTTTCCACGCACCTCCCGTAGCTTTCACTATATTGCTGTGTTTTCTTGTACCTCTCATACCTTCCCCTATATCGCTGTTTTTGTGCACCTCCCATAGCTTCCCATATATTGCTGTGTTTTCGCGCACCTCCCATAGGTTCCCCTACATCGCTGTGTTTTTGCGTGCCTATCATTTCTTCCCCTATATCGCTGTGTTCTCATGCACCTGTCATAGATTTCCATATATTGCAATGTTTTCGTGCACCTCTCATAGCTTCCCCTATATCGCTGTGTTTTTGCTGACCTTTCACAGCTGTGCCTATATCGCCGTGTTTTCGCAAACCTCCCATAATTTCCCATATAGCACTGTGTTTTCAAGCACCTCACATACCTACCCCTATATTGCTGTGTTTTCTCGCACCTCCCATAGCTTCCCCTATATCGCTGTGTTTTCTCTCACCTAGGAAACCTTCCCCTATATCGCTGTGTTGTCGTGCACCTCCCATACCGTCCCATTATCGCTGTGTTGTCGTGCACCTCCCATACCGTCCCATTATCGCTGTGTTTTCGTGCACTTCCCATAACTTCCCCAATATGGCTGTGCTTTCGCGCACCTCTCATAGCTTCTCCTATATTGTTCTGTTTTCCCGCATCTCACATAGCTTCCCCAATATCATTGAGTTTTCGCACACCTCTGATACCTTCTCGTATATCGCTGTGTTTTCGCTCACCTCTTATAGCTTCACCTAGATCGCGGTGTTTTCGTGCACTTCTTACATCTACCCCTATATCGCTGTGTTATCAAGCAGCTCTCATAGCTTCCCCTATATTGCTGTGTTTTTGCATACCTCCCATTGTTTCCGCTTCCTTGCTGTTTTCGTACACCTCTCATCGCTTGCCATATATTGTTATGTTTTCACAAACCTCTCAGAGATTCCTCTTGATCGCTGTGTTTTCACACTCCTCAAAGAGCTTCCCCTATATCGCCATGTTTTCGTGAACCTCTCATAGCTTCCCCTAGATCGCTGTGTTTTCACGCACCTCACATAGCGTCCCCTATATTGCCATGTTTTTGCACACCTCCCACAGCTTCCCCTATATCGCTGTGTTTTCTCGCACCTCTGCCACCTTCCCCTATATATGGCTGTTGTCGTGCACTTCCCATGGCTTCCCATATATTGCTGAGTTTTCGCGCACCTCTCATACCTTCGCCTACATCACTGTGTTTTCGTGCACCTCTCATACTTTCTCCCATAACGCTGTGTTTTCACGCACCTCCCATAGCTTGCCCTATATCACTGTGTTTTCTCGCACCTCTCATACATTCCCCTACATCGCTGTGTTTTTGCGCACCTCCCATAAATTCCCAAATATGGCTGTGTTTTCTCGCACCTCTTTCCCTTCCCCTGTATCGCTGTGCTTTCGCACACCTCCCATAGCTTCCCCGATATCACTGTGATTTCGTGCATCTCCCGTAGCTTCCTCTATATCGCTGTGTTTTCTCGCATCTCTCATAGCTTCCCCTATATCACTGTGTTTTCGCGCACCTTGCATAGCTTACCCTATATTGTTGTGTTTTCGCGCTCCTCTCATAACTTGAAGTATATGGATGTGTGTTTGCGCACCCCTTGTAGCTTCCCTGGTATTGATGTGTTTTCACGCATCTCTCATACCTTCCCCTATAACGCGTGTTTTTGCAGACCTCTCATAGCTTCCCCTATATAGCTGTGTTTTCGCGCATCTCGAATACCTTCCACTATATTGATGTGTTTTCGCCACCTCTCATACCTTCCCCATATTGCTGTTTTCTCATGCACCTCCCATAACTACCCATTTCTCGCCGTGTTTTCACGCACCTATCATAGCTTCCCATATATTGCGATGTTTTCCCGCACCTCTCATCGCTTTCCCCAAATCACTGTGTTTATGCGCTCCTCTCAGAGTTTCTCCTATATTGCTGTGTTTTCCCGCACCTCACATAGCTTCCCCAATATCATTGTGTTTTCGCACTCCTCTGATACCTTCCCCTATATCGCCGCGTTTTCGCGCACCTCTCATATCGTTCCCTATATCGCTGTGTTATCGAGCAGCTTTCAAGCTTCCCCTATATTGCTGTGTTTTCGCATACCTCCCACTGCTTCCGCTAATCGCTGTTTTTGCACACCTCTCATACCTTGCCATATATATCGATACTTTCACACACCTCGCATAGCTTCCCCTCCATCGCTCTGTTTTCGTGCACCTCCCATAGCTTCCCATATATCGCTATGTTTTCGCGCACCTCTCATACCTTCCACTATCTCGCTGCGTTTCTGTGCACCTCTCGTAGCTTCCCCTATATTGATGTATTTTCGCGCACCTCTCATAACTTTCCCTATATCACTGTGTTTTCATACACCTCCAATAGGTTTCCCTACATCGCTCTGTTTTCGAGTGCCTATCCTACCTTCACCTATATCACTGCGTACTCGCGCATCTGTCATAGCATCCCAAATATTGCGATGTTTTTGCGCACCTCTCATCGCTTTCCCCAAATCGCTGTGTTTTTACGTACCTCTCATATCTTCTCCCATATTACCTTCATCTGGCACACCTCGCATAGCTTCCCCTCCTTCGCTGTGTTTTTGCGCACCTCTCATACCTTCCCCTATATCACTGTGTTCTTGTGCAGCTCTCATAGCTTTCCATATATTACAATGTTTTCGTGCACCTCCCATAGCTTCCCCCAAATCGCTGTGTTTTCACGAACCTCTCATAGCTTCCACTATATCGTTGTGTTTTCGCACACATCGCATAGGTCCCCTATATTGTTGTGTTTTCGCGCACCTCTCATACCTTCCCCTATATCGCTGTGTTTTTGCTGACCTCTCACAGCTGTGCCTATATCGCCGTGTTTTCACGTACCTTCCATAGCTTCCCATATATCATTGTGTTTTGACACACCTCGCATACCTACCCCTATATCGCTGTGTTTTCGCGCATGTTTCAGAGCTTCCCCTATATTGCTGTGTTTTCGCGCACCTCCCATAGTTTCCCCTATATCGCCGTGTTTTCCCGCACCTCACATAGCTTCCCCAATATCATTGTGTTTTCGCCTCTGATACCTTCTGATACCTTCCCGTATATCGCTGTGTTTTTGCTCACCTCTTATAGCTTCCCCTAGATCGCCGTCTTTTCGCGCACCTCTCACATCTACCCCTATATCGCTGTGTCATGAAGTAGCTCTCATAGCTTCCCCTATATTGCTGTGTTTTTGCATACCTCCCATGGCTTTCGCTATTTCGCTGTTTTCACACACCTCTCATAGCCTGCCATATATTGCTATATTTTCACAAACCTCTCATAGATTCCCCTAGATCGCTGTGTTTTCACACTCCTCACAGAGCTTCCCCTATATCACCATGTTTTGGTGCATTTCCCGTAGCTTCCCCTATTTCGCTGTGTCTTCTCGCACCTCTGTTACCTTCCCTTATATCGCTCCGTTGTCGCAAACCTCCCATGGCTTCCCATATATCGCTGTGTTGTCGTGCACCTCTCATACTTTCTCCTATATCACCTTGTTTTCTCGCACCTCTCATAACTTCTACATCGCTCTGTTTTCGTGCACCTCCCGTAGCTTCCCATATATGGCTGTGTTTTCTTGCACCTCTCATAGCTTCCCCTATATTGCTGTGTTTTCGCGCACCTCGCATTGCTTCCCTTCTATCGTTCTGTTTTCGCACACCTCTCATACCTTCTCCCATATCGCTGTGTTTTTGCTGACCTCTCAGAGCTGTGCCTATATCGCCGTGTTTTCGCGCACCTCCCATAGCATCCCCTACATCACTGTGTTTTCTGGCACCTCTTATACCTTCCCCTATATCGCTGTGTTGTCGTGCACCTCTCATACCTTCCCCTAGATCCCCGTGTTTTCGCGCACCTCGCATAACGTCCTCTATGTTGTTGTGTTTTTGTGCACCTCTCATATCTTCCCCTATAGCGCTGTGTTTTTGCGCACCCCCCATACCTTCCCATTATCGATTGTTTTTTCGCGCACCACCCATAGATTCCCCAATATGGCTGTGTTTTTGCGCACCTCTTATACCTTCCCCTGTATCGCTGTGCTTTCGCACACCTCCCATAGCTTCCCCGATATCGCTGTGATTTCACGCACCTTCCGTAGCTTCCCCTATATCTCTGTGTTTTCGCGCATCTCAATCCCTGCCCCTATGTCATTTTGTTTTTGTGCACCTCTCATACCGGCCACTGTATCGATGTGTTTTCACGCACCTCTCGTAGCTTCCTTGGTATCACCGTGTTTTCGCACACCTCTCACATCTTTCCCTATATCGCTGTGTTATCAAACAGCTTTCATAGCTTCCCCTATATTGCTGTGTTTTCGCATACCTCCCACTGCTTCCGCTATATCACTGTTTTTGCACACCTCTCATAGCTTGCCATATATGGCGATGTTTTCGCACACCTCTCATAGCTTCAGTTAGATCGCTGTGTTTTCACGCACCTCACATAGCGTCCCCTATATTGCCATGTTTTCGCACACCTCTCATAGCTTCCTCAATATCGCTGTGGTTTTCTCGCACTTCAGCTACCTTCCCCTATGTCTCTCAATGTTGTGCACCTCCCCTGGCTTCCCATATATCGCTGTGTTTTCGCGCACCCCTCATACCTTCCCCTACATCGCTGTGTTTTCGCGCACTTCTCATAGTTTCTCCCATAACGCCGTG
Source organism: Mobula birostris (assembly GCF_030028105.1). Taxonomy (NCBI): domain Eukaryota; kingdom Metazoa; phylum Chordata; class Chondrichthyes; order Myliobatiformes; family Myliobatidae; genus Mobula; species Mobula birostris. Next base: position 20,338 of record NW_027275838.1, read on the forward strand.
TTTTCACGCACCTCCCATAGCTTCCCCTATATCGCTGTGTTTTCTTGAACCTCTTATACCTTCCCCTATATCTCGCCGTGTTTTCGCGCACCTCTCATAGCTTCCCATATATTGCGATGCTTTCGCGCACCTCTCATCGCCATCCGCAAATCGCTGTGGTTTTGCGTACCTCTCATATCTTCTTCCATATTGCCGTCATCTGGCGTACCTCGCATAGCTTTCCTTCCATCGCTCTGTTTTCGTGCACATCCCATAGCTTCCCATATATCGCTATGTTTTCGCGCACCTCTCATACCTTCCACTATCTCGCTGCGTTTCCGCGCACCTCTCGTAGCTTCCCCTATATCGATGTATTTTCGCGCACCTCTCATAACTTCCCCTATATCGCTGTGGTTTCATACACCTCCCATAGGTTCCCCAACATCGCTCTGTTTTCGAGTGCCTATCCTACCTTCACCTATATCACTGTGTACTCGCGCACCTGTCATAGCTTCCCATATATTGCGATATTTTTGCACACCTCTCATCGCTATCCCCAAATCGCTTCGCTATCCCCAAATCGCTGTGTTTTTACGTACCTCTCAAATCTTCTCCCATATTACCTTCATCTGGCGCATCTCGCATAGCTTCCCCTCCATCGCTGTGTTTTCGCACACCTCTCATACCTTCTCCTACTTCGCTCTGTTTTCGAGTGCCTATCATACCTTCCCCATATCACTGTGTTCTCGTGCAGCTCTCATAGCTTTCCATATATTGCAATGTTTTCGTGCACCTCTCATAGCTTCCCCCAAATCACTGTGTTTTCGCACAACTGGCATAGGTCCCCTATATTGCTTTGTTTTTGCGCACCTCCCATAGCTTTCCCTATATCGCTGTGTTTTCACGCACCTCTGAAACCTTCCCCGATATCACTCTGTTGTCGTGCACCTCCCATACCGTCCCATTATCGCTGTGTTTTCGTGCACTTCCCATAGCTTCTCCAATATGGCTATGCTTTCGCGCACCTCTCATAGCTTCTCCTAGATTGCAGTATTTTCCCGCACATCACTCAGCTTCCCCAATATCATTGTGTTTTTGCACACCTCTGATACCTTCCCGTATATAGCTGTGTTTTCGCTCACCTCTTATAGCTTCCCCTAGATTGCCGTATTTTCGCGTACCTCTCACACCTACCCCTATATCGCTGTGTTATCAAACAGCTCTCATAGCTTCCCCTATATTGCTGTGTTTTCGCATACCTCCCATAGCTTTCGCTTTTTCGCTGTTTTCGCACACATCTCATACCCTGCCATATACTGCTATATTTTCGCAAAACTCTCATAGCTTCCCCTAGATCGCTATGTTTTCACGCTCCTCACAGAGCTTCCCCTATATCGCCATGTTTTCGTGCACCTCCCATAGCTTCCCCTATTTCGCTGTGTCTTCTCGCACCTCTGTTACCTTCCCCTATATCGCTCCGTTGTCGCAAACCTCCCATGGCTTCCCATATATCGCTGTGTTTTCGTGCACCTGTCATGCTTTCTCCTATATCACCTTGTTTTCGCGCACCTCTCATACCTTCAGGTATATCGATGTGTGTTTGCGCACCTTCCATAGCTTACCCTATATCACTGTGTTTTCTGGCACGTCTCATAGCTTCCCCTATGTCGCTGTGTTTTCGCGCACCTCTCATACCTTCCCCTAGATCGCCGTGTTTTCGCGCACCTCGCATAACGTCCCCTATGTTGTTGTGTTTTTGCGCACCTCTCATACCTTCCCCTACATCTCTCTGTTTTCGAGTGCCTATCATACCTTCCCCTATATCACTGTGTTCTCGTGCAGCTCTCATAGCTTTCCATATATTGCAATGTTTTCACACACCTCTCATAGCTTCCACTATATCGTTGTGTTTTCGCACACCTCGCATAGGTCCCCTATATTGCTTTGTTCTCGCGCACCTCTCATACCTTCCCCTATATCGCTCTGTTTTTGCTGACCTCTCACAGCTGTGCCTATATCGCCGTGTTTTTGTGCACCTCCCATATCTTCACATATATCACTGTGTTTTCACACACCTCGCATACCTACCCCATATCGTTGTGTTTTCGCGCATGTTTCAGAGCTTCCCCTATATTGCTGTGTTTTCGCGCACCTCCCATAGCTTCCCCTATATCGCTGTGTCTTCTCGCACCTCTGTTACCTTTCCCTATATCGCTCCATTGTCGCAAACCTCCCATAGCTTCCCATATATCACTGTGTTTTCGTACACCTCTCATACTTTCTCCTATATCACCTTGTTTTCGCGCACCTCTCATAACTTCAGGTATATTGATGTGTGTTTGCCCACCTTCCATAGCTTCCCCTATATCACTGTGTTTTCTGGCACCTCTCATAGCTTCCCCTATATCGCTGTGTTTTCGCGCACCTCTCATACTTTCCCCTAGTTGCCGTGTTTTCGCGCACCTCGCATAATGTCCACTATGTTGTTGTGTTTTTGTGCACCTCTCATACCTTTCCCTGTATCACTGTGTTTTCTCGCACCCCTCATAACTTCCCCTATATCGATGTGTTTTCGCGCACCTCGCATACCTACCCCTATGTCGTTTTGTTTTTGTGCACCTCTCATACCTGCCACTGTATCGATGTGTTTTCGCGCACCTCTCGTAACTTCCCTGGTATCACTGCGTTTCCGCGCACCTCTCACATCTTTCCCTATATCGCTGTGTTACCAAACAGCTTTCATAGCTTCCCCTGTATTGCTGTGTTTTTGCATACCTCCCACTGCTTCCGCTAAATCGCTGTTTTTGCACACCTCTCATAGCTTCCCCAAGATCGCTGTGTTTTCACGCACCTCACATAGCGTCCCCTATATTGCCATGTTTTCGCACATCTTCCATAGCTTCCCCTATATCGCTGTGTTTTCTCGCACTTCTGCTACCTTCCCCTAAGTCTCTCTGTTGTCGTGTACCTCCCCTGGCTTCCCATATATCGCTGAGTTTTCGTGCAACCCTCATACATTCCCCTACATCGCTGTGTTTTCGCGCACCTCTCATAGCTTCCCATATATTTCGATGTTTTCGCGCACCTCTCATCGCTTTCCCCAAATCGCTGTGTTTTTGCGTACCTTCCATATTATCTCACATATTGCCGTCATCTGGCACACCTCGCATAGCTTCCCCGCCATCCTTGTGTTTTCGTTCACCTCTCATACCTTCCTCTACATCGCTCTGTTTTCGAGTGCCTATCATACCTTCCCCTATATCACTGTGTTCTCGTGCAGCTCTCATAGCTTTCCATATATTGCAATGCTTTCGTGCACCTCTCATAGCTTCCCCCAAATCACTGTGTTTTCACGAACCTCTCATAGCTTCCACTATATCGTTGTGTTTTCGCACACATCGCATAGGTCCCCTATATTGTTGTGTTTTCGCGCACCTCTCATACCTTCCCCTATATCGCTGTGTTTTTGCTGACCTCTCACAGCTGTGCCTATATCGCCGTGTTTTCACGTACCTTCCATAGCTTCCCATATATCATTGTGTTTTGACACACCTCGCATACCTACCCCTATATCGCTGTGTTTTCGCGCATGTTTCAGAGCTTCCCCTATATTGCTGTGTTTTCGCGCACCTCCCATAGTTTCCCCTATATCGCCGTGTTTTCACGCACCTCTGAAACCTTCCCCTATATCGCTCTGTTGCTGTGCACCTCCCATACCGTCCCATTATCGCCGTGTTTTCGTGCACTTCCCATAGCTTCCCCAATATGGCTGTGCTTCCGAGCACCTCTCATAGCTTCTCCTCGATTGCAGTATTTGCCTGCACATCACATAGCTTCCCCAATATCATTGTGTTTTCGCACAACTCTGATACCTTCCCGTATATAGCTGTGTTTTCGCTCACCTCTTATAGCTTCCCCTAGATCACCGTCTTTTCGCGCACCTCTCACATCTACCCCTATATCGCTGTGTTATCAAGCAGCTCTCATAGCTTCCCCTATATTGCTGTGTTTTTGCATACCTCCCATAACTTTCGCTTTCTCGCTGTTTTGGCACACCCCTCATAGCTTGCCATATATTGCCATATTTTCGCAAACCTCTCATAGCTTCCCCTAGATCACTGTGTTTTCACTCTCCTCACAGAGCTTCCGCTATATCGCCATGTTTTCGTACACCTCCCATAGCTTCCCCTATTTCGCTGTGTCTTCTCGCACCTCTGTTACGTTCCCCTATTTCGCTCCGTTGTCGCAAACCTCCCATGGCTTCCCATATATCGCTTGTGTTTTCGTGCACCTCTCATACTTTCTCCTATATCGCCTTGTTTTCTTGCATCTCTCATACCTTCCCCTATGTCGCTCTGTTTTCGTGCACCTCCCGTATCTTCCCATATATCACTGCGTTTTCGCGCACCTCTCATAGCTTTCCCTATATCGCTATGTTTTCGCGCACCTCCCATAGCTTCCCCTATATCGCTGTGTTTTTGTGCACCTCTCATACCGTCCCATATATTGCTCAGATAACACTCCCCTCTGATAGCTTCCCCTATATCACCATGTTCTCACGCACCTCTCACAGCTTCAACTAAGTCGATGTGTTCGCGCACCTCTCATAGCTTCCCCTGTATCGATGTGTTCTCGTGCACCTCTCATCCCTTCCCCTATATCACTGCATTTTCGCGCAGCTCTCATAGCTTCCCCTATATCGCTGTGTTTTCGCGCACCTCTCATATCTTCCATTATATCGCTGCGTTTCCGCTCACTTCTCGTAGCCTCGCCTATGTCGATGTATTTTCACTCATCTCTCATAAATTCCCCAATATCGCCGTGTTTTCATGCACCTCCCATAGGTTCCCCTACATCGCTGTGTTTTCGCGTGCCTATCATACCTTCCCCAATATCACTGTGTTCTCGTGCACCTCTCATAGCTTTCCATATATTGCAATGTTTTCGTGCACCTCTCATTGCTTCCACCAAATCACTGTTTTCGCACACCTCACATCGTTCCCCTATATTCCTCTGTTTTTGCGCACCTCTCATACCTTCCCCTAAATCGCTGTGTTTTTGCTGACCTCTCACAGGTGTGCCTATATCGCCGTGTTTTCACGCACCTCCCATAGCTTCCCATATATCACTGTTTTCACGCACCTTGCATACCTACCCCTATATCGCTGTGTTTTCGCGCACGTCTCAGAACATCCCGTATATTGCAGTGTTTTCGCGCACCTCCCATAGCTTCCCCTATATCGCTGTGTTTTCTCGCACCTCTGAAACCTTCTCCTATATCGCTCTGTTGTCGTGCACCTCCCATACCGTCCCATTATCGCTGTGTTTTCGTGTACTTCCCATAACTTCTCCAATATGGCTGTGCTTTCGCGCACCTCTCATAGCTTCTCCTATATTGCTGTGTTTTCCCGCACCTCACATAGCTTCCCCAATATCATTGTGTTTTCGCACACCTCTGATACCTTCCCGTATATCGCTGTGTTTTTGCTCACCTTTTATAGCTTCCCCTAGATCGCCGTCTTTTCGCGTACCTCTCACATCTACCCCTATATCGCTGTGTCATGAAGCAGCTCTCATAGCTTCCCCTATATTGCTGTGTTTTTGCATACCTCCCATAGTTTCCGCTTTCTCGCTGTTTTCGCACACCCGTCATAGCCTGCCATATATTGTTATACTTTCACAAACCTCTCATACCTTCCCCTAGATCGCTGTGTTTTCATGCTCCTCACAGAGCTTGCCCTATATCGCCATGTTTTCATGCACCTCCCATAGCTTCCCCTATATCGCTGTGTCTTCTCGCACCTCTGTTACCTTCCCCTATATCGCTCCGTTGTCACACACCTCCCATGGCTTCCCCTATATCGCTGTGTTTTCGTGCACCTCTCTTACTTTCTCCTATATCGCCTTGTTTTCTCGCACCTCTCATACCTTCCCCCATATCGCTCTGTTATTATGCACCTCCCATAGGTTCCCCTACATCGCTGTGTTTTCTGGCACCTCTCATAGCTTCCCCTATATCATTGTGCTTTCGCGTACCTCGCATCGCTTCCTCTATATCGTTTTTTTTCGCGCACCTCTCATACCTTCAGGTACATCGATGTGTGTTTGCGCACCATCCATAGTTGCCCCTATATCACTTTGTTTTCTGGCACCTCTTATAGCTTCCCCTATATCGCTGTGTTTTCGCGCACCTCTCATACCTTCCCCTATATCGCCGTGTTTTCACGCACCTCCCATAGCTTCCCATATATCACTGTATTTTCATGCACCTCGCATACCTACCCCTATATCGATGTGTTTTCGCGCACGTCTCAGAGCATCCCGTATATTGCTGTGTTTTCGCGCACCTCCCATAGCTTCCCCTATATCGCTGTGTTTTCGTGCACTTCCCATAGCTTCCCCAATATGGCTGTGCTTTCGCGCACCTCTCATAGCTTCTCCTATATTGCTGTGTTTTCCCGCACCTCACATAGCTTCCCCAATATCATTGTGTTTTCACACACCTCTGATACCTTCCCGTATATCACTGTGTTTTCGCTCACCTCTTATAGTTTCCCCTAGATTGCAGTCTTTTCGCGTACCTCTCACATCTACCCCTATATCGCTGTGTCATGAAGTAGCTCTCATAGCTTCCCCTATATTGCTGTGTTTTTGCATACCTCCCATAGCTTCCGCTTTTTTGCTGTTTTCGCACACCCCTCATAGCCTGCCATATATTGCTATATTTTCACAAACCTGTCATACCTTCCCCTAGATCGCTGTGTTTTCACGCTCCTCACAGAGCTTGCCCTATATCGCCATGTTTTCATGCACCTCCCATAGCTTCCCCTATATCGCTGTGTCTTCTCGCACCTTTGTTACCTTCCCCTATATTGCTCCGTTGTCACACACCTCCCATGGCTTCCCCTATATCGCTGTGTTTTCGCGCACCTCTCATACCTTCAGGTACATCGATGTGTGTTTGCGCACCATCCATAGCTTCCCCTATATCACTTTGTTTTCTGGCACCTCTCATAGCTTCCCCTATATCGCTGTGTTTTCGCGCACCTCTCATACCTTCCCCTAGATCGCCGTGTTTTCACGCACCTCGCATACCTTCCCCTATGTTCTGTTTTTGTCCTCCTCTCATACCTTCCCCTGCATCGATGTGTTTTTGCGCACCTTTCATACCTGCCCCTATAACGCGTTTTTCGCAGACCTTTCATAGCTTCCCCTACATCTCTGTGTTTTCACGCATTTCTGATTTCTTCTCCTATATCTCCGTCTTTTCACGCACCTCGCATAGCTTCCACTATATTGCTGTGTTTTCTTTCACCTCTGATACCTTCACCTATATCGCTCTGTTTTCGCGTACCTCTCGTAGCTTCCCATATATCGCTGCGTTTTCGCGCACCTCTCACATCTTTCCCTATGTCGCTGTGTTATCGAGCAGCTTTCATAGCTTCCCCTATCCCGCTGTGTTTTCGCATACCTCCCATAGCTTCCCCTATATTGCTGTGTTTTCCCATACCTCCCATAGCTTCCACTATATCGCTATGTTTTCTTTCACCTCTCATAACTTCCCCTATATTGCTGTTTTCGCGCACCTCTCATACACTCTCCTACATCGCTGTGTTTTAGCGCACCTCTCTTACCTTCAATGATATCACTGTGTTCTCGCGCATGTCCCATACCATAAGACCATAAGGAGTAGAAGTAGGCCATTCGGCCCATTGAGTCTGCTCCGCCATTTTATCATGAGCTGATCCATTTTCTCCTAATTAGTCCCACTCCCCCGCCTTCTCACCATAACCTTTGATGCCCTGGCTACTCAGATACCTATCAATCTCTGCCTTAAATACACCCAATAACTTGGCCTCCACTGCTGCCCGTGGCAATAAATTCCATAGATTCACCACCCTCTGACTAAAAAAATTTCTTCGCATTTCTGTTCTGAAAGGGCGCCCTTCAATCCTTAAGTCATACCCTCACGTACTAGACTCCCCCATCATGTGAAACAACTTTGCCACATCCACTCTGTCCATGCCTTTTAACATTCGAAATGTTTCTATGAGGTCTTCCCTCATTCTTCTAAACTCCAAAGAATACAGTCCAAGAGCGGACAAACGTTCCTCATATGTTAACCCTCTCATTCCCGGAATCATTCTAGTGAATCTTCTCTGTACCCTCTCCAACGTCAGCACATCCTTTCTTAAATAAGGAGACCAAAACTGCCCACAGTACTCCAAGTGAGGTCTCACCAGCGCCTTATAGAGCCTCAACATCACATCCCTGCTCCTATACTCTATTCCTCTAGAAATGAATGCCAACATTGCATTCACCTTCTTCACTACTGACTCAACCTGGAGGTTAACTTTAAGGGAATCCCATACGAGCATTCCCAAGTCCCGTTGCATCTCAGAACTTTGAATTCTTTCCCTATTTAAATAATAGTCTGCCCGTTTATTTTTTCTGCCAATGTGCATAACCATACATTTTCCAACATTGTACTTCTTTGCCACTTCTCTGCCCATTCTTCCAATCTACCCAAGTCTCTCTGAAGACTCTCCGCTTCCTCAGCACTACCAGCCCCTCCACCTACCTTCGTATCGTCAGCAAACTTAGCCACAAAGCCATCTATTCCATAACCCAAATCGTTGATGTACAATGTAAAAAGAAGCGGCCCCAACACTGATCCCTGTGGAACACCACTGGTAACCGGCAGCCAACCAGAATAGGATCCCTTTATTCCCACTCTCTGCTTCCTGCCAATCAGCCAAAACTCTATCCACGTATGTAACTTTCCTGTAATTCCATGGGCTCTTATCTTGTTAAGATATATATATCTTCCGCTATATCGCTGTTTTCGCACACCTCTCATAGCTTGCCATCTATGGCGATGTTTTCGCACACCTCTCATAAATTCCCCTAGATCGCTGTGTTTTCGCGCACCTCACATAGCGTCTCCTAGATCGCCATGTTTTCGCACACCTCCCATAGCTTCCCATATATATCGCTACGTTTTCTCACTCCTCTGATATCTTCCCCTATATCACTCTGCTGTCGTGCACTTCCCATGGCTTCCCATATATCGCTGAGATAACGCTCCTCTCTCATAGCTTCCCCTATATCGCCGTGTTTTCACGCACCTCTCATAGCTTCCCCTATATCGCTGTGATTTCGCGCACCTCGCATACCTTCCACTATATCTTTGAGTTTTTGCGCACCTCTCATACCTTCCACTATATCGATGTGTTCGCGCACCTCTCGAAGCTTCCCCTGTATTCATGTGTTCTCGCGCACCTCTTATCCCATCCCCTATAGCGCCGTGTTTTCGCTCACCTCTCATAGCTTCCCCTATATCGATGTGTCTTTGCGCACCTCGCAAACCGGCCCCTATGTCGTTGTGTTTTTGTGCACCTCTCATACCTTCCACTATATCGATGTGATTTTGCGCACCTCTCGTAGCTTCCCCTGTGTTGATGTGTTTTCGCGCACCTCTCATATCTTCCCCCATATTGCCGTGTTCTGGTCCACCTCACCTAGCTTCCTCTACATCGCTGTGCTTTCGCGCACCTCCCATAGATTCCCCAATATGGCTGTGTTTTCGTGCACCTCTTATACCTTCCCCTGTATCGCTGTGCACTCGCACACCTCCCATAGCTTCCCCGACATCGCTGTGATTTCGCACAACTCCCGTGGCTTCCCCTATATCGATGTGTTTTCGCACATCTCTCATAGCTTCCCCTATATCGCTGTGTTTTTGCGCACCTCGCATTCCTTCCTCTATATCGTTGTGTTTTCGCCACCTCTCATACCTCCCCTATATCGCTGTGTTTTCACGCATCTCCCATAACTTCCCATTTTTCGCCGTGTTTTCGCGCACCTCTCATAGCTTCCCATATATTGCAATGTTTTCCTGCACCTGTCACTCTTTCCCCAAATCACTGTGTTTTTGCGCACCTCTCGTAGCTTCACCTATATCGCTGTGTTTTCCCGCGCCTCCCATGACTTCCCCAATATCATTGTCTTTTTGCTCACCTCTGATACCTTCCCCTATATTGCCGAGTTTTCGCACACCTCTCACATCTTTCCCTATATCGCTGTGTTATCTAACAGCTTTCATGGCTTCCCATATATTGCTGTGTTTTCGCATACCTCCCACTGCTTCCGCTGTATCGCTGTTTTAGCACACCTCTCATAGCTTGCCATATATAGCGATATTTTCGCACACCTCTCATGACTTCCCTTAGATCGCTGTGTTTTCGTGCACCCCCCATAGCTTCCCATCTATCATTGTGTTTTCACGCACCTCTCATACCTTCCACTATATCGCTGTGTTTTTGCGCACCTCTCGTAGCCTCCCCTATATCGGTGTTTTCGCGCACCGCTCACAACTTCGCCTATATCGCTGTGTTTTCATGCACCTCCCATAGGTTTACCTACATCGCTGTGTATTTGCATGCCTATCATACCCTCCCCTCTGTTGCTGTGTTTTCGTGCACCTCTCATAGCTTTCCATATATTGCATTGATTTCACGCACCTCTCATAGCTTCCCCCAAATCGCGGTGTTTTCATGCACCTCTCATACCTTCCCCTATATCGCTGTGTTTTTGCTGACCTTTCACAGCTGTGCCTATATCGCCGTGTTTTCGCGAACCTCCCATAATTTCACATATAGCACTGTGTTTTCACGCACCTCGCATACCTACCCCTATATTGCTGTGTTTTCTCGCACCTCCCATAGCTTCCCCTATATCGCTGTGTTTTCTCTCACCTCTGAAACCTTCCCCTGTATCGCTGTGTTGTCGTGCACCTCCCATAACTTCCCCTACATGGCTGTGTTTTCGCGCACCACTTATAGCTTCCCCAATATGGCTGTGTTGTCGCGCACGTCTCATACCTTCCCCTGTATCGCTGTGTTTTCGCACACCTCCCATACCTTCCCTAATATCATTGTGTTTTCGCACACCTCTGATACATTCCCCTATATCGCTGTGTTTTCGTGCACCTCTCACATTTTCCACTATATCGCTGTGTTATCGAGCACCTCTCATACCTTCCCCTGCATCGCTGTGTTTTCGCACACCTCTCATAGCTTGCCATATATGGCGATGTTTTCGCACACCTCTCATAACTTCCCGTAGATCGCTGTGTTTTCGGGCATCTCACATAGCGTCTCCTATATCGCCACGTTTTCGCACACCTCCCATAGCTTCCCCAATATCGCTGTGTTTTCTCACTCCTCTGATACTTTCCACTATATCGCTCTGTTGTCATGCACTTCCCATGGCTTCACAAATATCGCTGTTTTTTCGTGCACTACTCATACCTTCCCCTACATCGCTGTGTTTTCATGCACCTCTCATAATTTCTACTATAATGCCGTGTTTTCACACACCTCCCATAGCTTCCACTATATTGCTGTGTTTTCTTTCACCTCTCATACCTTCCCCTATATCGCTCTGTTTTCGCGCACCTCTCGTAGCTTCCCATATATCGCTGCGTTTTCGCGCACCTCTCATAGCTTTCCCTATATCGTTATGTTTTCGCGCACCTCCCATAGATTCCCCTATATCGCTGTGTTTTTGTGCACCTCTCATACCGTCCCATATATCGCTCAGATAACGCTCCCCTCTCATAGCTTCCCCTATATCACCGTGTTTTCGTGCACCTCTCATAGCTTCCCCTATATCGCTGTGTTTTTGCGCACCTCACATGCCTTCCGCTATATCATTGAGTTTTTGCGCACCTGTCATACCTGCCACTATAATGCGTTTCCTCGCAGACCTCTCATAGCTTCCCCTATATCGCTGTGTTTTCGCGCACCTCGCATACCTTACACTATATCGATGTGTTTTCGCGCAATTCTCATACCTCCCCCTATATCGCTGTATTTTCATACACCTCCCATAGCTTCCCTTTTTTCGCCGTGTTTTCGTGCACCTCTTTTAGCTTCCCATATATTGCGATGTTTTCGGATACCTCTCATCGCTTTCCCCAAATCGCTGTGTTTTAGCGCACCTCCCATAGATTCCCCAATATGGCTGTGTTTTCATGCATCTCTTATACCTTCCCCTGTTTTGCTGTGTTTTCGCACACCTCCCATAGATTCCCCGATACCGCTGTGATTTTGTGCACCTCTCATATCTTACCCTATAGTGCTGTGTTTTTGCGCACCTCCCATACCTTCCCATTATTGCTGTGTTTTCGAGAACCTCCCATAGATTCCCCTATATCGCTGTGTTTTCTCGCAGCTCTCATAGCTTCCCCTATATTGTTGTGTTTTCGCGCACCTTGCATAGCTTCCCCTATATCGTTGTGTTTTCGCGCACCTCTCATACCTTCAAGTATATCGATGTGTGTTTGCGCACCTTCCATAGCTTCCTCTATATCTCTGTGTTTTCGCGCTCCTCGCATACCTACCCCTATGTCGTTTTGTTTTTGTGCACCTCTTATACCTTCCACTATATCGATGTGTTATTGCGCACCTCTCATAGCTTCCCTAGTATCGATGTGTTTTGACGCACTTCTCATACCTGCCCCTATGACGCGTGTTTTTACAGACCTCTGATAGCTTCCCATATATCGTTGTGTTTTCGCGCACTTCTCACACCTTCCACTGTATCGATGTGTTTTCACGAATCTCCCATAGCGTCCCATTTTTCGCCATGTTTTCGCGCACCTCTCATCGCTTTCCCGAAATCACTGTGTTTTTGCGCACCTCTCATAGCTTCTCCTATATCGCTGTGTTTTCCCGCACCTCCCATAGCTTCCCCAATATCACTGTGTTTTTGCACACCTCTCATAGATTCCCATATATTGCGACGTTCTCGGACACCTCTCATCGCTTTCCCCAAATCGCTGTGTTTTTGCGCACCTCCCATAGATTCCCCAATATGGCTGTGTTTTCATGCATCTCTTATACCTTCCCCTGTTTCGCTGTGTTTTCGCACACCTCCCATAGCTTCCCCGATACCGCTGTGATTTTGTGCACCTCTCATATCTTACCCTATAGTGCTGTGTTTTTGCGCACCTCCCATAACTTCCCATTATCGCTGTGTTTTCGAGCACCTCCCATAGATTCCCCTATATCGCTGTGTTTTCTCGCAGCTCTCATAGCTTCCCCTATATCGTTGTGTTTTCGCGCACCTCTCATACCTTCAAGTATATCGATGTGTGTTTGCGCACCTCTCATACCTTCCACTCTATCGGTGTGTTTTCGCGCACTTCTTATACATTCCCCTATATCGCAGTGTTTTCATACACCTCGCATAGCTTCCCCTTTTTCGCCGTGTTTTTGCACACCTCTCATAGATTCCCATATATTGCGACGTTCTCGGACACCTCTCATCGCTTTCCCCAAATCGCTGTGTTTTTGCGCACCTCCCATAGATTCCCCAATATGGCTGTGTTTTCATGCATCTCTTATACCTTCCCCTGTTTCACTGCGTTTTCGCACACCTCCCATAGCTTCCCCGATACCGCTGTGATTTTGTGCACCTCTCATATCTTACCCTATAGTGCTGTGTTTTTGCGCACCTCCCATACCTTCCCATTATCGCTGTGTTTTCGAGCACCTCCCATAGATTCCCCTATATCGCTGTGTTTTCTCGCAGCTCTCATAGCTTCCCCTATATTGTTGTGTTTTTTTGCACCTCTTATACCTTCCCCTATATCGCTGTGTTTTCGCGCACCTCTCATAGCTACCCATATATTGTGATGTTTTCCTGCACATCTCATCGCTTTCCCCAAATCACTGTGTTTTTGCGCACCTCTCATAGCTTCTCCTATATCTCTGTGTTTTCCCGCACCTCCCATAGCTTCCCTAGTATCATTGTGTTTTCACACACCTCTGATACCTTCCCCTATATCGTCGCGTTTTCGCGCACCTCTCACATCTTTCCCTATATCGCTGTGTTATCAAACAGCTTTCATGACTTCCCATGTATTGCTGTGTTTTCGCATACCTCCCACTGCTTCCGCTATATCGCTGTTTTAGCACACCTCTCATAGCTTGCCATATATGGCGATATTTTCGTGCACCTCTCATATCTTCCCCTACAGCGCTGTGTTTTACGCACCTCCCATACCTTCCCATTATCATTGTGTTTTCGCGCACCTCCCATATATTTCCCAATATGGCTGTGTTTTCACGCACCACTTATACTTTCCCCTGTATCGCTGTGCTTTCGCGCACCTCCCATAGCTTCCCTGAAATCGCTGTGATTTTGCGCACCTCCCGTAGCTTCCCCATATCACTGTGTTTTCTCGCACCTGTCATACCTTCCCCTATATCACTGTGTTTTCGCGCACCTTGCACAGCTTCCCCTATATCGTTTTGTTTTCGCGCACCTCTCATACCTTCAAGTATATCGATGTGTGTTTGCGCATCTTCCATATCTTCCCCTATATCACTGTGTTTTCGCGTACCTCACATACCTACCCCTATGTCGTTTTGTTTTTGTGCACCTCTTATACCATCCTCTATATTGATGTGTTTTTGCGCACCTCTCGTAGCTTCCCTGGTATCGATGTGTTTTCGCACACCTCTCATACCTGCCTCTATTACGCGTGTTTTCGCAGACCTCTCATAGCTTCCCCTGTATCGCTGATTTCTCGCATACCTCCCATAGCTTCCCCTATATCGCTGTGTTTTCGCGCACCTCTCATAGCTTCCCCTAGATCGCTGTGTTTTCATGCACCTCACATAGCTTCCCCTATATCGCTGCATTTTCTCGCACCTCTGCTACCTTCCCCTGTATCTCTCTGTTGTCGTGCACCTTCCCTGGCTTCCCATATATCGTTGTCTTTTCGCGCACCACTCATACCTTCCCTTACATCGCTGTGTTTTCACGCACCTCTCATACTTTCTCCCATAACGCCATGTTTTCACGCACCTACCATAGCTTCCCCCATAACGCCATGTTTTCACGTACCTACCATAGCTTCCCCTATATCACTGTGTTTTCTCGCACCTCTCATACCTTCCCCTATATCGTTGTGTTTTCGCGCACCTCCCGTAGCTTCCCATTTCTCGCCGTGTTTATGCGCACCTCTCATAGCTTCCCATATATTGCGATGTTTTCGTGCACCTCTCATCGCTTTCCCCAATTCGCTGTGTTTTTGCGTACCTCTTGTAGCTTCCCCTCTATCGATGTGTTTTCGCGCACCTCTCATAATTTCCCCTATATCGCTATTTTTTCATGCACCTCCCATAGGTTCCCCAACATCGCTGTGTTTTCGCGTGCCTATCATAACCTCTCCTGTGTTGCTGTGTTCTCGTGCACCTGTCATAGCTTTCCATATATTGTATTGATTTCGCGCACCTTTCATCGCTTTCCCCAAATAGCTGTGTTTTTGCGCACCCCTCATATCTTCCCCCATATTGCCATGTTCTGGTGCACCTCACATAGCTTTCCCTACATCACTGTGTTTTCGCGCACCTCCCGTAGATTCCCCAATATGGCTATGTTTTCGTGCACCTCTTATACCTTCCACTGTTTCGCTGTGTTTTCGCACACCTCCCATAGCATCCCGACATCGCTGTAATTTTTTGCACCTCTCATACCTTCCCCTATAGCGCTGTGTTTTTGCGCACCTCTCATAGCTTCCACTGTATCGTTGTGTTTTCGCACACCTCTCAGACCTTCAAGTATATCGATGTGTGTTTGCACACCTTCCATAGCTTCCCCTGTATCACTGTGTTTTCGCGCACCTCTCATACCTTCCTCTAGATTGCCGTGTTTTCACGTAACTCGCATACCTTCCCCTATGTCGTTGTGTTTTTGTGCACCTCTCATACCTTCACCTGTATCGATGTGTTTTCACTCACCTTTCATACCTGCCTCTATAACACATTTTTTCGCAAACCTCTCATAGCTTCCCCTATATCGCTGTGTTTTTGCGCACCTCTGATAGCTTTCCTGAAATTGCTGTGTTTTTGCGCACCTCTCATAGCTTCCCCTACATCTCTGTGTTTTCATGCACCTCCCATAGCTTCCCCTATATTGCTGTGTTTTCTTGCAACTCTCATACCTTCCCCTATAACTCTCTGTTTTCATGCACCTCCCATAGCTTCCCATATATCGCTGTGTTTCCGCGCACTTCTCATACCTTCCACAATATCACTGCGTTTCCGCACACGTCTCGTAGGTTCTGCTATATCGATGTGTTTTCCCGCACCTCTCATAACTTCCCCTATATCGCTGTGTTTCCATGCGCCTCCCATAGGTTCCCCTACATTGCTGTGTTTTCACATGCCTATCATACCTTCCCCTATATCATTGTGTTCTCGTGCATCTCTCATAGCTTTCCATATATTGCAATGTTTTCGTGCACCTCTCATAGCTTCCCCAACATCGCTGTGTTTTCGCGTGCCTATCATAACCTCTCCTGTGTTGCTGTGTTCTCGTGCACCTGTCATAACTTTCCATATATTGTATTGATTTCGCGCACCTCTCATCGCTTTCCCCAAATAGCTGTGTTTTTGCGCACCTCTCATATCTTCCCCCATATTGCCGTGCTCTGGAGCACCTCACAAAGCTTCCCCTACATCGCTGTGTTTTCGCGAACCTCCCATAGATTCCCCAATATGGCTTTTTTTTCGCACACCCCTTATACATTCCCCTGTATCGCTGTGCTTTAGCACACCTCACATAGCTTCCCCGAAATCGTTGTGATTTCGCGAACCTCTCATACCTTCAAGTATATCGATGTGTGTTTGCGCACCTTCCATAGCTTCCTCTATGTTGCTGTGGTTTCGCGCAATTCGCATATCTACCCCTATATCGTTTTGTTTTTGTGCATCTCTCATACCTTCCATATATCAATGTGTTTTCGCGCAGCACTCGTAGCTTCCCTGATATCGATGTGTTTTCGCACACCTCTCATACCTACCCCTATAACGCGTGTTTTTGCAGACCTCTCATAGCTTCCCCTGTATCGCCGTTTTTTCGCACACCTCCCATAGCTTCCCCTGTATCGCTGTGTTTTCGCGCACCTCTCACATCTTCCCCTATATCGCTGTGTTATCGAGCAGCTTTCATAGCTTCCCCTATATTGCTGTGTTTTTGCGCACCTCAGATAGCGTCCCTATATATTCATGTTTTCGGACACCTCCCATAGTTTCTCCTATATCACCGTCTTTTCTCACTCCTCTGATATCGTCCCCTATATCACTCTGTTGTCGTGCACTTCCCATGGCTTCCCCTATATCACTGTATTTCCATGCACCTCCCATAGGTTCCCCTACATCGCTGTATTTTCATGGGCCTATCATACCTTCCCCTATATCATTGTGTTCTCGTGCACCTCTCATAGCTTTCCATATTTTGCAATGTTTTCGTGCACCTCTCTTAGCTTCCCCCAAATCGCTGTGTTTTTGCGCACCTCACATACCTTCCCCTATGTCGTTGTGTATTTGTGCACCTCTCATACCTTCCCCTATATCGCTGTGATTTCGTGCACCTCTCATAGCTTTCCTAAAATGGTTGTGTTTTTGCGCACCTCTCATAGCTTCCCCTATATCGCTGTGTTTTTGTGCACCTCTCATACCATCCAATATATCGCTGAGATAACGCTCCCCTCTCATAGCTTCCCCTATATCGCCGTGTTTTCACGCACCTCGCATACCTTCCGCTATATCGTTGAGTTTTTGCGCACCTCTCATACCTTCCACTATATCGATGTGTTCACGCACCTCTCGTAGCTTCCCCTGTATCGATGTGTTTTCGTGCACCTCTCATACCTGCCCATATAACGTGTTTTCTCGCAGATCTCTCATAGCTTCCCCTATATCGCTGTGTTTACGCGTTCCTCGCATATCTTCCACTTTATCGATGTGTTTTCGCGCACTTCTCATACCTTCCCCTATATCGCTGTGTTTTCATGCACCTCGCATAGCTTCCCTTTTTTCACCGTGGTTTCGCGCACCTCTCATAATTTCCCATATATTGCGATGTTTTCGCGCACCTCTCATCGCTTTCCCCAAATCGCTGTCTTTTTGCGCACTTCTCACATCTACCCCCATATATTTTTGTTCTGGTGCTCCTCACATAGCATCCCCTACATTGCTGTGTTTTCGTGCACCTCCTGTAGCTTCCCCTATATTGCCGTGTTTTCTTGCACCCTTCATACCTTCCCCTATATTACTCTGTTTTTCGTGCACCTCCCATAGCTTCCCATATATTGCTGTGTTTTCGCATACCTCTCATACCTTCCACTATATCGCTGTGTTTACGCGCACCTCTCGTAGCTTCTCCTATATCGATGTGTTTTCGCGCACCTCTCATAACTTCCCATATATCATCGTGTTTTCGTGCACCTCCCATAGGTTCCCCTATAAGACTGTGTTTTTGCTCACCTCTCATAGCTGCCACTATATCGCCATATTTTTGCGCAGATCTCATATCTTCCCCTATAGAGGTGCATTTTCTCTCACCTCTCATAACTTCCCTTATATCGCCCTGTTTTCGCACACCTCTCATACATTCCCCTACATCTCCATGTTTTCGCGCAGTGCTCATACCTTCCTGCATATTGGTGTGAGTTTGCGCACCTCGCATACTTCCCCTAAATCGCTGTGTTTTTGCTCACCTCGCATAGCTTCCCCTATATCGCTGTATTTTCGTTCACCTCTTACAGCTGCCCCTATATCGCCGTGTTTTGGCGATCTTCTCATAACTTCCCCTATAAAGCTGTGTTTTCTATCACCTCTCAAAACTTCCCCTGTATCGCCGTGTTTTCGCGCACCTCTCATACCTTCAACTATATCGCTGTGTTTACGCGCACGTTCCATACCTTCCCATATATTGCTATGTTTTTCCGCACCTCCCATAGCTTCCCCTATATTGCTGTGCTTTTGCGCACATCTCATACATTCTGCTGTATCGCTGTATTTACGCGCACCTCTCATACATTCTCTTATCTCGCCATGTTTTCGCGCACCTCTCATACCTTCAACTATATCGCTGTGTTTTCGCGCACATCCCATACCTTCCCCTATAGTGCTGTGTTCTTGTGCACCTCTCAAAGCTTTCCCAAAAGCTCTGTGTTTTAGCGCACCTCCCATAGCTTCCCATATATTGCTGTGTTTTCACCGGCCTCTCATACCTTCCCCTATATTGCTGTGTTTTCGCGCACCTCTCATAGCTTCCCATATATCGCTGTGTTTTCGCGCACCTCACATTGCTTCCCCTAAATCCTTGTGTTTTCGTGCACCTCTCATACCTCCAACTATATTGATGTGTTTTTGTGCACCTCTCGTAGCGTCCCCTCTACCGTTGTGTTCTCACGCACCTCTCATAGCTTCCATATATTGCGATGTTTTCGCACACCTCTCATAGCTTCCCCCAAATCGCTGTGTTTTCTCGCACCTCTCATAGCTTCCCCTATATCGCCGTGTTTTCCGCACCTCACATACCTTCCCCTATATCGCTATGTTGTCACGCAAATCCCATGGCTTCCCCTATATCACTGTGTTTTCACGCACCTCTCATATCTTCCCATATATAGTCGTGTTTTCGCGCACCTCCCATAGGTTCCCCTATAAGACTGTGTTTTTGCGCACCTCTCGTCCCTTCCCCTTTATCGCTGTGTTATCACGCACCTCTCATAGCTTCCACTCTATCGCTGTGCTCTCGCGCACCTCTCATACCTTCCCCTATAGAGGTGCGATTTCTCTCACCTCTCATAACTTCCCTTATATTGCTGTGTTTTCGCACACCTCTCATACATTCCCCTACATCTGCATGTTTTCGCGCACTGCTCATACCTTACTGTATACTGGTTTGATTTTGCGCACCTCGCATAGCTTCCCCTATATCGCTGTTTTCCGCGCACCTCTGATAGATTCCCCTAAATTGCTGTGTTTTCGTGCACCTCTCATAACTTCCCCTATATCGCTGTGTTTTCATGCACCTTCCATAGGTTCCGCTACATCGCTGTGTTTTCGCGTGCCTATCATACCTTCTCCTATATCAATGTGTTCTCATAGCTTACCCCAAATCGCTGTGTTTTCTCGCACCTCTCATAGCTTCCCCTATATCGCTGTTTTCTCGCACCTCTCATATCTTCCCCTATATGGCTGAGTTTTTGCTGACCTCTCACAGCTGTGCCTATATCGCCATGTTTTCACACACCTCCCATAGCTTCCCATATATCACTGTCTTTTCGCGCACCTCTCATAACTTCTCCTATGTCGTGGTGTTTTCACGTACCTGCCATTGCTTCCCCTATATCTATTATATTACCTGGTTATTTTAAGTCTAAACTGCACTGTTTGTACTTACTTTTTTTTTGTGTATCTCTTGTAAAGTTATATTGCAACGGTGTAACAGTGCCTATATGGTTTACCTTTTGTGTACTAATTCAATAAAAAGACTTAAAAAGAAAAGATTTGGGGGAAGCTATGAGAGGTGCGTGAAAACGCAGTGATATAGAGGAATGTATGAGAGGTGCGCGAAAACACATCGATATTGGGGAAGCTACGAGAGGTGCGTGAAAACACATCAATATAGTTGAAGGTATGAGACATGCGCGAAAACATAATGATGTAGGGGAAGCAATGCGAGGTGCGCGAAAAAAAAGCGATATAGAGGAAGGTATGAGAGGCCGGTGAAAACACAGTGATATAGGGGAAGCTATGAGAGGTGCGCGAAAACACGGCGATATAGGGGATGGTATGAGAGGTGCGCGAAAACAAATCGATATGGGGAAGCTACGAGAGGTGCGTGAAAACAGAGAGATTTTGAGACAGCTATGAGAGGTGCGCGAAAACACAGCGCTATAGGGGAAGCTATGGGAGGTGCGCGAAAACACGGCGATATACGTGAAGGAATGAGAGGTGTGTGAAAACACATCAATATAGGGGAAGCGATGAGAGGTATGAGATGGTATGCAAGGTGCATGAAAACAGTGATATAGAGGTAGGTATGAGAGGTGCGCGAAAACACAGCGATATAGAGGAAGGTATAGGAGGTGCGCGAAAACACAGCGATTTAGGAGAAAGTACGAGAGATGAGCGTAAACTCGGCTAAAAAGGGGAAGGTATGAAAGGTGCGCGAGAACTCGGCGATATATGTAAAGCTATGAGAGGTGAGCAGAAACACAGCGATAGAGAGGAAGCTATGGGAGGAGCGCCAAACACAGCGTTATGGGGGATGCTATGGAAGGTGCGCCAAAACACAGCGAGATAAGGGAAGTTACGAGAGGTGAGAGAAAACGCATCTCTATAGGGGAAGGTATGAGAGCTGTGCGAAAATATGGCGATATAGTGGCAGCTATGAGAGGTGAGCAAAATCACACCGATATAGGGGAAGCTATGAGAGGTGTGCGATGACACAGCGATATAGGGGAAGGGATGAGAGGTGCGCGAAAACACAGTCTTACAGGGAAACCTATGGGAGGTGTGCGAAAACACGGCGATATATGGGAAGATAAGGGAGGTTTGCAGAAATACAGCGAAGTACGGGAAGTTATGGGATGTGCGCGAAAACACAGCGATATAGTGGAAGATATGAGAGGTGCGTGAAAACACAGCGATATAAGGGAAGCTATAACAGGTGAGCAAAAACACAATGATATTGGGGAAACTACGTGAGGTGCGGGAAAACACGGCGACATAGGGGAAGGTATGAGAGGTGTGAGAAAACACAGTGATATGGGGAAGCTATGGGAGGTGCATGAGAACACGGTGATATAGGAGAAGGAATGAGAGATGCGTGAAAACACAGAGATGTAGGGGAAGGTATGAGAGGTGTGTTAAAACACTGCGATATAGGGGAAGCTATGCGGCGTGCGCGAAAACATTGCAATATATGTAAGCTATGAGGGGTACTCGAGAACACAGCGGTAGGGGGGACGCTACGAGAGGTGCGTGAAAACACAGCAATTTATGGGAAGCTATGGGAGGTGCGCGAAACACAGCGCTATAGGGGAATATATGAGAGGTGTGCAAAAACCCGGCGATACAGCGGAAGCTATGGGAGGTGCGCGATAACACAGCGATTTATGTGAAGGTATCAGAGGGAAGCGAAAACACAGCGATAGAGCAGAAGCTATGGGAGGTGCGCGAAAGCACAGTGATATAGGGGAAGCAATGAGAGGTGTGCGATTATACAGCGATACAGCAGAATGTATGAGATGTGTAAAAAAGCACAGCGATATAGGGGAAGCTATGGGAGGTGCGGAAAAACACAGCAATATATGGGAACATATGGAACTTGCGCGTAAACACAGCGATATAGTTGATGGTATGAGAGGTGTGCGAAAACACAGCGATATAGGGGATGCTACGAGAGATGCGCAAAAACACAGCGAAATAGTAGAAGGTATGAGAAATGCGCGAAAACGCAGCATTATATGGGAAGCTGTGGGAGGTGCACGAAAAGAGAGCGAGAAAGGGGAAGGTATGAGAACTGTAAGAAAACACTGCAATATAGGGGAAGCTATGAGAGGTGCATGAATGCCCAGCGATATAGGAGAAGATATGAGAGGTGCACGAAAACACAGCGATGTAGGGGAAGCTATGCGAGGAGCGCCAGAGCACGGCGATATAGGGGAAGCGATGAGAGGTGGGCAAAAACACAGCGATTTGGGGGAATCTATGAGTGGTGCGCGAAAACATCGCAATATATGGGAAGCTATGAGAGGTGCGCGAAAACAAGGCGAAAAATGGGAAGCTATGGGAGGTCCGAAAAAACAGGGCGATATACGGGAAGTGATGAGAGGTGCACGAGAGCACAGAGACATAGGGGAAGCTAGGAGAGGTGCATGAAAACAGAGCAATATAGGAGAAGCTATGACAGCTGCTTGACAAGTCAGTGATATAGGGGAAGATATGAGAGGTGCGCTAATACACGATGATATAGGGGAATGTATGGAAGGTG
Organism: Mobula birostris; assembly: GCF_030028105.1. Classification (NCBI taxonomy): domain Eukaryota; kingdom Metazoa; phylum Chordata; class Chondrichthyes; order Myliobatiformes; family Myliobatidae; genus Mobula; species Mobula birostris. The sequence continues at coordinate 43,186 of NW_027275838.1, forward strand.
CGTGAAAATACTGCAATATAGGGGAAGGTATGAGATGTGTGAGAAAACACAGTGATATAGGGGAATGCATGGGAGGTGCATGAAAACACGGCGATATAGGGGAAGTTATGAGAGGTGCGCGAAAACACTGTGACACAGGGCAACTATGGGAGGTGTGCGAAAACATGGCGATATACGTGAAGGTATGAGAGGTGCCTGAAAACACGTTGATATAGGGGAAGGTATGAGAGATGAGCGAAAACTCAGCTAAAAAGGGGAAGGTATCAGAGGTGCGTGAGAATATAGCGATATAGGAAAAGTTATGAGAGGTGAGCAAAAGCACAGCGATATATGGGAAGCTATGGGAGGTGCACGAAAACAGAGCGAGAAAGGGGAAGGTATGAGTGGTGTGAGAAAACACAGCCATATAGGGGGAGCTATTGGAGGTGCGTTATGGCACGGCTATATATGGTGAAGGTATGAGAGGTGTGGGAAAACATAGTGGTGGAGGTGAAGCTATGTGAGGTGCGCGAAAACATTGCAATATATGGAAAGCTATGAGAGGTGCGCGAAAACACAGCGATAGAGGGGAAGGTATGAGAGGTGTGCGATAACACAACGATATAGGGGAAGCTATGACAGGTGCACTAAAACACTGCGATTTCGGGGAAGGTATCAGAGGTGCGCGAAAACAGAGCGATATAGGGGAAGCTATGAGAGGTGAGTGATAAGACAGCGATATAAGGGAAGCCTTGGGAGGTGCACGAAATCACAGTGATATAGGGGAAGCTATGGGAGGTGCGCGAAAACACGGCGATATACGTGAAGGTATGAGAGATGCGTGAAAACACGTCGACATAGGGGAAGCTATGAGAGCTGCGCGAAAACACAGCGATATCGGGGAAGACATGAGAGGTGCCCGAAAACACATCCATATAGCGATATAGTGGAAAGTATGAGAGGTGCACGAAAACACAGCGATATATAGGAAGCTATGGGAGATGCACGAAAACAGAGAGAGAAGGGGGAACGTATGAGAGCTGTCAGAAAACACAGCAATATAGGGGAAGCTATGGGAGGTGCATGAACGCACGGCGATGTAGGAGAAGATATGAAAGGTGCGCGAAAGCACAGCGACGTAGGGGAAGCTATGCAAGGTGCGCCAGAACATGGCGATATAGGGGAAGCTATGAGAGGTGCGCAAAAACCCAGCGATTTTGGCGGATCTATGAGAGGTCCGCGAAAACATCGCAATATATGGGAAGCTATGAGAGGTGCGCGAAAACATGGTGAAAAATGGGAAGAAATGGGAGGTCCCTGAAAACATGGCAATATAGGGTAAGTTATGTGAGCTGCTTGATAACACAGCGATATAGAGGAAGTAATGAGGTGCGCGAAAACACGGTGATACAGCGGAAGCTATGAGAGGTGAGCGAAAACACAGCGCTATAGGGGAAGCCTTGGGATGTGCGCGAAATCACAGTGATATCAGGGAAGGCATGAGAGGTGCGTAAAAACACAGCGATTTGGGGGAATCTATGAGTAGTGCGCGAAAACATCGCAATATATGGGAAGCTATGAGAGGTGCGCGAAAACATTGCGAGAAATGGGAAGCTGTGGGAGGTCCGTGAAAACAGGGCGATATAGGGGAAGTGGTGAGAGGTGCACGAGAGCACAGTGACATAGGGGAAGCTATGGGAGGTGCGTGAAAACAGAGCAATATAGGGGAAGCCTTGGGAGGTGCGGGAAATCACAGCGATATAGGGTAATGTATGGGGGGTGCGTGAAAATACTGTGATATAGGGGAAGATATGTGATGTGTGAGTAAACATAGCGATGTAGGAGAAGCTATGCAAGTTTCGCCAGAATAAGGGGATATAGGGGAAGATATGGGAGGTGCGCGAAAACACAGCAATATAGGGGAATGTATAGGAGGTGCATGAAAAACGGCTATATAGGGGAAGTTATGAGAGTTGCGCGAAAACACTGTGATATAGGACAAGCTATCGGAGGTGCGCGAAAACAGGGAGATATACGTGAAGGTATGAGAGGTGCTTTAATGCACGTCGATATAGCAGAATGTATGAGAGATGAGCGAATACTCAGCTAAAAAAGGGAAGGTATGAGAGGTGCGCGAGAACACGGCGATATAGGCAAAGCTATCAGAGGTGAGCAAAAACATAGCGATGTATGGGAAGTTATGAGAGGTGCACGAAAACAGAACGATATAGGGGAAGCTATGAGAAGTGCGCGAAAACACAGTGATTTGGGGGAAGCTATGAGAGGTGCGCGAAAACACAGTGATTTGGTGGAAGCAATGAGAGGTGTGCGAAAACACAGTGATTTGGGGGAAACTGCAAGAGGTGCGTGAAAAACCATCTATATAGTCGAAGGTATGAGAGGTGTGCGAAAACACAACGACATAGGGGAAGGTATGCGAGGTGCGCAAAAACACTGCAATATATGGGAAGCTATGAGAGGTGCGTGAAAACATGTCGATATAGTGGAAGGTATGAGAGGTGTGCGAAAACACAGTGATAAATGAAAGCTATGGGAGGTGCGCGAAAACACAGCGATATACGTGAAGGTATTAGAGGTGTGTGAAAACACATTGATATAGGGGAAGGTATGAGAGATGAGCGAAAACTCAGCTAAAAAGGGGAAGGTATGAGAGGTGCGTGAGAATATGGCGATATAGGAAAAGCTATGAGAGGTGAGCAAAAGCACAGCGATACAGGGGAAGCACGAGAGGTGCGTGAAAACACAGCGATATATTGGAAGGTATGAGAGGTGAGTGAAAACACAGCGATATAGGGGATGCTATGAGAGGTGCTCGAAAACACGGCGATACAGGGGAAGGTATGAGAGGTACGTGAAAACACGTCGATTTAAGGGAAAGTATGAGAGATGAGCAAAAAATCAGCTGAAAAGGGGGAGGTATGAGAGGTTGCGAGAACACGGCGATATAGGCTAGCTGTGAGAGGTGAGCAAAATCACAGCGATATAGAGGAAGGTATGAGAGCTGCGCGAAAAGACAGCGATATATGGGAAGCTATAGGAGGTGCACGAAAACAGAGAGAGAAAGGGGAAGGTATGAGAGGTGTGAGAAAACATAGCAATGTAGGGTAAGCAATGCAAGGTGCGCCAGAACAAGGCGATATAGGGGAAGCTATGAGAGGTGCGCAAAAAACACAGCGATTTAGGGGAAGCTATGAGAGGTGCGCGAAAATATTGCAATATATAGAAACCTATGAGAGGTGCACGAGAACACAGCAATAGAGGGGCGATATAAGTGAAGGTATGAGATGTGCATTAATACACGTCGATATAGGTGAATGTATGAGAGATGAGCGAAAACTCAGCTAAAAAAGGGAAGGTATGAGAGGTGCGCGAGAACACGACGATATAGGCAAAACTATCAGAAGTGAGCAAAAACATAGCGATGTAGGGGAAGTTCTGAGAGGTGCGCGAAAACAGAACGATATATGGGAAGCTATGCGAGGTGCGCGAAAACATGGTGATATAGGGGAAGCTATGAGAGGTGCGCGAAAACACAGTGATTTTGGGGAAACTATGAGAGGTGCGCGAAAATATTGCAATATATAGAAACCTATGAGAGGTGCACTGAGAACATAGCAATAGAGGGGAAGCTATGAGAGGTGTGCAATAACATAGCAAAAAGGGGAAGGTATGGGAGGTGTGCGAAAACATGGCGATATATGGGAAACTATGCGAGGTGCGTGAAAATACGGCGATATAGGGAAGCTATGAGAGGTGCGCAGAAAAATTGCAATATATAGAGAAGCTATGCGAGGTGTCCGAAAACACAGCGATTCGGGGAAGCTATGAGAGGTGCGGCGAAAAAATTGCAATATATAGAAAGCTATGAGAGGTGCGCGAAAATACAGCGAAAGAGTGGAAGGTATGGGAGGTGCGCGAGAACACAACGATATAGGGGAAGCTATGCGATATGTGCAAATACACGGCCATATAGGGGAAGCTATTAGAGGTGCGCGAATACACGGCGATATACGTGAAGGTATGAGAGGTGCGTGAAAACACAATGATATAGTGGAAGCTATGCGAGCTGCGCGAAAACACAGCGAAATAGGGGAAGTTATGAGAGGTACGCGAGACACACATCGATATAGGGCAAGCTACGAGAGATGTGCGAAAACATAACGGTATAGTGGACGAGTATGAGAAGTGCGAGAAACACAGTGATATATGGGAAGCTATGGGAGGTGCACAAAAACAAAGCGAGAATGGAAAGTTATGAGAAGTGTGAGAAAAACACAGCAATATAGGGAAGCTCTGGGAGGTGCGTGAACGCACGGCGATATAGGAGAAGGTATGAAAGGTGCGCGAAAACACATCAATGTAGGGGTAGCTATGTGAGGTGTGCCAGAACATGGCGATATATGGGAAGCTATGAGAGGTGCGCAAAAACACAGCGATTTCGGGGGAATCTATGAGAGGTGTGCAAAATCATCGCAATAAATGGGAGCTATGAGAGGTGCGCGAAAACCACGGCGAAAAATGGGAAGCTATGGGAGGTCCGGTGAAAACAGGGCGATATAGGGAAGTGACGAGAGGTGCACAAGAGCACTAGCGACATAGGGCAAGATATGAGAGGTTAGCGCGAAAACTCGGTGATATAGCGGAAGCTATGAGAGGTGAGCGAAAGCACAGGGATATAGAGAAGCCTTGGAAGGTGCGCGAAATCACAGTGATATCGGGGACGGAGATGAGTGGATGAGTGGAAAACAGAGCGATATAGGGAATGTATGAGATGTGTGTGAGAAAACACTGCAATATGGAGGAAGCTATGGGAGGTGCGCAAAAGCATGGCAACTTTGGCGAATCTAATGAGAGGTCGTGAAAACATCGCAATCATATGGGAAGCTATGAGAGGTGCGCGAAATATGGTGAAATATGGAAGCTTGCTATGGAAGGTCCCTGAAAACATAGCAATATAGGGAAGTTTATGTGAGCTGCTCGATTAACACAGCGATATAAGAGGGAAGTAATTAGATGTGCGTGAAAAATAGGTGGTATAGGGAAGCTATGAGAGGTGAGCGAAAACACAGCAAAGAAAGGAAAAGCGATATAGTGGAAGGTGTGAGAGGTGCGCGAAAAACAGCGATATATTGGAAGGTATGGGAGGTGCATGAAAACAGAGCGACATAGGGGAAGGTATGAGAGGACGCGAAAACACAGCGATTTGGGGGAAGCTATGAGAGGTGCGCGCGAAAAATATCGCAATATATAGGAAGCTGTGAGAGGTGCGCGTCGAAGCAGGGCGAAAATTGGAAGCATGGGTGGTGTGCGATTACATAGCGATATAGGTGGAAAGTATGAGAGCGTGCACGAAAACATGGCGCTATATGGGAAACTATGGGAGGTGCTTGAAAACAGTGCGATTATGGGGGAAGGTATGAGTGGTGAGCAAAAACACAGCGATGTACGGGAAGCTATGGAGGTGTGCGAAAGCAGAGCTATATAGGGGAAGTGATGAGAGGTGCAGAGATGTACAGAGACATAAGGAAGTTATGGGAGGTGCGTGAAAACACAAGTCATACTGGGGAAGGTATCAGAAGTGCGCTAAAACACAGCAATATCGGGGAAGGGATGAGAAGTCTGCGAAAACACGTCGATATAGGGGAAGGTATGAAAGGTGTGCAAAAACATAGTGATATAGGGAAAGCTAGTGAGAGGTACACGAAGAACACGCGATATACAAGAAGATATGAGAGTTGCTGTGACAAACACGTCGATATAGGGAGGTATGCGAGGTGCGCTCAAAACACAGAGACATAAGGGGAAATCTATGGGAGTTGTACAAAATCACAGCGATACAGTGGAAGGTATGAGGTGGTGCATGAAAACACGGCGATAATAGGAAGGTATGAGAGGTGCGCAAACAAACTCAGGTGATTACAGAGGAATCTATAGGAGGTGCGCAAATAATGCAACGATATATGGGAATCTATGGGTGCTGCGCGATAACAGAGCGATATAGGGGAAGGGTTATGAGGGGTGTGCGAAAACACAGCGGTATAGGGGACTCTATAGGAGGTTGCACGAAAACACAGCGATCTATAGGGGAATGTATGGAGGTGCTCCGAAAACACGCGATATAGAGGAAGGTATGAGAGGGTGCGCGAACACAGCAGTGATATAGAGGGAAGCTATGGGAGGTGCGCGAAAAACATGGTGATATAGATGATTATATGAGAGGGTCTGCGAAAAAGAGCAATTTTGAGGGAAGCTATGAGAGGTGCACGAAAACACAGTGAAAAAAGGGGAAGGTATGAGAGGTGCGGGAAAACACTGCGATATATGGGAAACTATGGAGGTGCGTGAAACAGGGCGATATCGGGAACGGTATGA